>NC_035441.2:188327959-188635171 GCF_002127325.2 Helianthus annuus | reverse complement strand
GGTGGGGCGCCCCCCCCTTACATAATTTTATTAGTGTGTTTTATAGGCTAAAATCTCAAACACACCCCTTGAAATTTTGGTTGAACCCCTTGTTCGCACCCACATATCATAATTCCTGACCAGGTCAAAGAAAAGTCATTTTGTCGGTTCCATTGGAGACGTTTACTCGTTTCATTTTCTAAATTCTTTCATATTTTACATATTAAAACCGTTTAAATTTTTTTTTTCCTTTATATTGTTTTGTTAAAATATCCCCCTTGTGAAATAATAGTTGGTTTTAATATGTTGTTTGTGCACATTTATTAGCATGGTCATAAATTTAAAATTTTGTAAAACCATGCAAACTGTTATTTTTGTTACATTGAAAAATTGTAGTATTTCTTCTCACTTGTTTTGTTACATTTAAAAAGTGTAGTATTTCTTCTCACTCATAATTGCTTGATCATTGATGTTTGGTTAAATATGCACAAATGGGCCTGAGCCCAAAACCGGACACAGGACCAGTTCGTTAGTTGTTTACATTTAGGCCTCAAGCCTTATTAAGAACGAGCCCCGACCCGACCCGACCTGACCCGGGATCATTATCATTTTTCTATGGATTTTATTGGATTCAGTTACGGACCATAAGTTGTGAATCAGGGATCGAAAACCTTTTCAATCGAAAACCTGACCCGGGATCATTATCATTTTTCTATGAAGTTCAGACAATCCGATTGCTTCTCGTAAAGGTAACTTCACTATCATCAAAATCAGTTACTCCAACAACAGATTTTAGTTTCATTCTGTTCATAAACCACGATTGATTAGGGTTTGCAATGATATTTGTTGTTAATTCGCCTTTGAATAACAGTTGTTGTGCATTTGAGAGCTACTGGTGATGCTCCGATTCTCAAACAAGCAAAATTCAAGGTACTCTTCACTCTAAACCAAATTGATTGGAGATCTTCTTATGTTAACTCGTACCTGTTGTATATTTTTGAAAACCCTAGGTTATCGTCATAAGCTCACTTGTGTATGTTATTAGAGTTAAGAATGCTGATATGGATTGTATACATTCATCTGATCACATAATCGGCTTTTACCTTTTGCTTATATGCAATATTTTGCTGAATTTAAACCTAATCGCGGCGGGATATCGGTAATTTTAGTATCATTCTGAATTTAGATATATAACCATTTAACACTAACAATTCAGTATACTCTCCTACCACAAAGCAAGCGAATCATAAATAGATAGATTAGGTTATCTAATTTCAAAATAAATTGAACTATTGCTAAGACCCATAAAGATAATTCATACAGAAACTTTTTTGTGGCAGTTAAAAAGAGTGTTCTCCTACTCATGTTGTTTGATTTTTACAGCCTTATTAATCTCGGGTGGATTTGATTTTCACAAGGAAAATACAATGGAAGGGGATATATTTGCGTCAATCGGGAACGGATCGCAGTTAGGAGTTGATGGGAAAGTGCTACAAACATTTCAAAAGAGCTTTGTACAAGTCCAAAACATTTTGGACCAAAACAGGCTGCTGATTACCGAGATCAACCAGAATCAAGAATCTAAATTACCCGTTAACCTAACAAGAAACGTCGGTCTGATTAGAGAGCTCAACAACAATGTTAAAAGGGTGGTTGATCTTTACGGTGATCTTTCAAACTCGTTTAGCAAGTCGATGGATGCAGAATCAGAGTCGTGTGGCACTACTCGATCTGATGGCAAAAAGAGAGGGAGATCTGGCTAAAAGCAAGTATGCAAATGGTTTGTGTAAGTCTTCGGTTATGATGATTCATCCCATTTCATAATTGGCATTGTAAGCTACTAAACATAATAACCATGTTCTAAATTTTGTTTCATGTACCTTGTGAGCTATTTTACATAATTCAAGCATGTTTTCGTTTCTTTTATGTAACTTTCAGTTTCATGGATCCCTACAAAATCTCGACGTTCATAAGAAATGGCGGCTTGGAGTATGAATAATAACCCATGCAATTTTAGTTTATGTACTAATACTTGATATAGGATGTAAGAATGTTATATTCATCGCAACTTTTATATCCGACCAGAACATGTTGCCTTGAATTGATATTGAGATCAAATGAAGCTTTTTGTTTAATTAAGAATTTGATAATTGGTGTTTTGGACACTGAATTTGGCCATACATAATTACATATGAGGACTTAAAATCAGCTTGTATAGAAGATGCTCTTGTGGGGGAAAGGTGGATTAGAAAGTAGCTTTTGGTAATGATGATCCCCTGTTAAATCATTGAACTCTTTTAGATGAACCATTATGTTTGTACCAAGTGGTCGGCTCTCCCACAGTACTGTTCCAACTATTGGATATGCATTTGTCTCTCTTAAATTATGATTACACATCATTAACACTTTTAACTTTTCTTTTACACTGTTTTTATCTTGGTTTTTTTTTTTTTTTGAACGGCCAACAAAACTTCATGGCTAACCTACGGTTAGCACTATATTACAGTCACCAATACAAACAAACAAGACATGCAAAAATACAGTAAATTTAAACCCCCATACATGACAAACTAAACATACTCCACAACTCCCAAGTCAACTGATGCACCTTGGCTCTGTTTCGAAGCCATAAAAACCCCAGTACTTTTATCTCCTCCAAGACCCCATCCACCCGCTGATGATGTTTTTATCTTAGTTTAGTTTGCTTGTTACATGTGACATGCTAGAAGGTTTTTAATTTATATAGTTGTCGCTAATTTCTACCGATTTGACATCTAACATGACCTTTGCTATCGTATTTTTTTTTTTAATAATAATAGTTTCAGTAATAAGACATATAAAAAAGTACCCCTCCCCCTCGCACACTCCCCCCCCCCCTGCGAGAATACTCGCATGTAACCATTTACCACATTGCACTCGTCGATCAAACACTCTTACGACCAGTGACGAAGGCAAAAGTTTTGGTGTGTGCCTTTGGGTTTGTAATCAGTAAAAACAAAACACTAACATTCAGAGGTTTCAGATTTGGGTGTGGGTTCATGAGAGTTGAGGATTCTATGTGGGTTTTATTTCTAAGTTGTGAAAAACAAGTTAGAACTGAAAAGAAACTTCAAAGACCAGATAATCAACAATTCTTTGTTTTAAATGTGACAGTTTTGGCCAATAATCTCTAGATCAAGTGGTGAAGTGCTTGCATTTCTATTGAGAGATGCAAGTTCGACTCCCACTTGGTGCAGAGTGAGGCACTAGTGGGCAATGATAGGAGACACAGGGAAACCTGGGTTAGATCCTTGAGCCAAACAGGTTTTACCGGTAATTTCACTGCCGTGCCTACGGGCGAGTGGGTTACCGGGTTTTCCCCGGAATTGGTGGTGGACTCGGGTTACTCTCGGAGTACTCCGTTTGTCCAGTGGGTGCCCTGAGAGTGCTCGAGATTGAGTTTGTTGGTCGTTCAAAAAAAAAATGTGACAGTTATGTGTAAGCTTAGTTCACTAGTATGTTGCATTTGCAAAATCCTCAACAAATAAATAAAAATATGAAAGTTAGTATCAAGATTGATCATTGTACCTTTCCTTTCATCATGCAGACAATTTTGGTTTTTAAGCTTTGCATAGCACTGTCTATTCATGGGTTGTCTCTGTCAGGGTCCCCATTCGTCAGAAGTTCAAAATAATGGTGTCCAATTGAATTTACAGTCATGATAATACATCTATGATTGTTTTAGTTATTCAACTTTTATGAGAATAACTCAAGTAGCAGATTCTACTATTGGAAGGGATTGTACACATGTCACATGGACTAGAACCTTTAAGAATTAAGAGGTGTGTAGTGGCATAGACATAATTCCTCTCTAGGAGAGGTTTTAGGTTTGAGTCTTTTTTCCACTGGTTTTCTACCATAATCTCTTGAAGCCCAACTGCCCAAAACAGGGCCGGACCCAAGTGAGGGGTTGGGAGGGTGGGCGCCCCCCTTACATAAATTTTTTAGTGTGTTTTATAGGCTAAAATCCTAATCGCACCCCTTGATATTTTGGTTGAACCCCTTGTTCGCACCCCATATCATAATTCCTAACCAGGCCAATGAAAAGTCATTTTGTCGGTTCCATTGGAGACGTTTACTCGTTTCATTTTCTAAATTCTTTCATAGTGTTAAATGCCATTTTAGTCCCTGTGGTTTGGGTCATTTTGCCAGTTTAGTCCAAAGGTTTCATTTTTCGTCTGTGGGTCTAAAATGGTTTCACCGTTCCCATTTTAGTCAACTGGGTTAACTTCATCCATTTTTTCTGTTAAAGAGAAGGACAATTCGGTTATTTTATATGTAATTACGTTAACTAGAAGGGCAATTCGGCTATATAAAATGACCAAATTAACCTTCTCATTAACAGAAAAAATGGATGAAGTTAACTCAGTGGACTAAAACGGCAACGGTGAAACCTTTTTGGACCCACAGGCGAAAAATGAAACCTTTGAACTAAACAGACAAAATGACCAAAACCACAGGGACTAAAATGACATTTAACCCTTCTTTCATATTTTACATATTAAAACCCGTTTAATTTTTTTTTCTTTTATATTGTTTTGTTAAAATATCCTCCTGTGAAATAATAGTTGGTTTTAATATGTTGTTTGTGCACATTTATTAGCATGGTCATAAATTTAAAATGTTGTAAAACCATAGAAAAACGAGCGTGGTGATGGTATACCCTGAAGGTTCCCTTTGGCATGCAAACTGTTATTTTTGTTACATTTAAAAATTGTAGTATTTCTTCTCACTTGTTTTGTTACATTTAAAAAGTGTAGTATTTCTTCTCTCTCATAATTGCTTGATCATTGATGTTTGGTTAAATATGCACAAATGGGCCTGAGCCCAAAACCGGACAGGACAAGTTCTTAGTTGTTTACCTTTAGGCCTCAAGCCTTATTAAGACGGAGCCCCGACCCGACCCGGGACCATTATCATTTTTCTATGGATTTTATTGGATTCAGTTACGGACCATAAGTTGTGAATCAGGGATCGAAAACCGTTTCAATGGCTTCAGACAATCCGATTGCTTCTCGTAAAGGTAACTTCACTATCATCAAAATCAGTTACTCCAACAACAGATTTTAGTTTCATTCTGTTCATAAACTACGATTGATTAGGGTTTGCAATGATATTTGTTGTTAATTGGCCTTTGAATAACAGTTGTTGTGCATTTGAGAGCTACTGGTGATGCTCCGATTCTCAAACAAGCAAAATTCAAGGTACTCTTCACTCTTAACCAAATTGACTGGAGATCTTCTTATGATAACTCGTACCTGTTGTAGATTTTTGAAAACCCTAGGTGATCGTCATAAGCTCACTTGTGTATGTTATTAGAGTTAAGAATACTGATATGGATTGTATACATTCATCTGATCACATAATCGGCTTTTACCTTTTGCTTATATGCAATATTTTGCTGAATTTAAACGTAATCGCGGCGGGATATCGGTAATTTTAGTATCATTCTGAATTTAGATATATAACCATTTAACACTAACAATTCAGTATACTCTCCTACCATTAACAAATTAACCTTTTGCAACTTGCAAAACACCAACAATTGTAGCAAGTAGGAACTGGTTAAGACTTAAAACACTAACAATAACAATTAAGACTTAAAACACTAACAGCAGCAATAAGAAGAAAGCCGAATGCTAGAACTAAGGAGAAAGGTACTAATGTCGGGAAAATCAGTGATATATTGGTCAATAGCGCCTAAAATATTCTGACCGATATTTATTTTGCACTGATATCTCACCAGGGGACCGATAACCGATATATCAGTGATGTATCGGCGATATTAACTACATAGATTTAAGGGTAAATTACTTTTTGAGTCCCTGTGTTTTAGTGGTTTTAACCACTTGAGTCCAAAATCAAAAAGTTTAACGCTCTGAGTCCCTAATCATTTATTTTATAACGTTTTGAGTCCAATTTTGTTTATTTTATAACGATTTGAGTCCAAAAAATTGGAATCAAAAGGTTAAAATTTGGACTCAAAAGGACTCAAATGGTTAAAGAAAATGCTTATAGGGACTCAGGTCGTTAAACTTTTTGACACTAAAACATAGGGACTCAAAAAGTAATTTACCCTAGATTTAAACTCCACAAAAAGATATCAATAGTTAAAAATATTCAAGTACTTATTGTTTTGGTTGCTAAATGATAATTTGTGCAATACTTCAATTATGCTATCTTCTTTGTTGTACTATTTATTTAATGTACCAGCCCTTGCGAATTATAATCAAGCTGCAAACACATTGTTCACGTTGTTGTTGATTATGTAAATGATTTCTTATATTTTCAGATTGCTGGAACCGATAAATTTTCTAAGGTGATTGATTTTCTTCGTCGCCAACTTCACAAGGAGACTCTGGTAACTAGTTTTTATGGCATCTACTTCAGAGTGCAACAATCTTTGATTACATCAGTTAATGATATGCCCTTTTTATCCCTTTACAGTTTGTTTATGTGAACAGTGCCTTCTCCCCAAGTCCAGACCAACTAGTGAATGACCTGTACGATGTAAGTTTCTATGTATTTGTTAACTTTCCCGGGAAAATAAGTGGGTTGGGTACTGAATGTGACCTGAACTCTGAATAAGATAACTCATACGCTACTCTTTCATGTAACTGTACATACTTTGGTGCTGCAGAACTTTGGAATTGATGGGAAATTGGTGGTTAACTATGCATGCTCTATGGCTTGGGGCTAATTTGGAGAATGTAGCAAAACTTGTACAGCTGCAAAAAACTTGTTATACGGGAATTTCATTTGGTAAATATGATTAATCTTTTTAGATTGTATCCAAAATTGGTTTGACCATTGCATTTTACTAGCTCTTTAGCTGTGGGTCGCTTTGACTTAGATGGTTATTTCTTCCTAATGGGGTAAATTTATCATTCAGAAGGGTTTTCTGATACTTTTTCAGGCCTTGTTGTTACGTTTTATAGTTTTCCTAAGCTCGTGCTGATACCTCTTATTATATTTCAATAGCTCATACTTTTTTGTTATATCTCATTTGGATCTGACCGATGGGCAGACTTGCATCTTGTGATTGTAACCGGGTGAGAGTGGCTAAATATTAGATGAGTTGCATAATATGCATATCCTTTATCAGGCAAACTGTTACATATCACATGGAGAGAAACCTACGATCAAACTAAACCAATTTGGCTAACTTATAAGTTTCTTTTATTTCGCCATATGAGTAACCTAGGAATTCGCAGCTAGGCGTGTAGTCGCAGATATAGGCATATAGCGCATTTCTAGGATTCCCATTGCTGAAGTAGATGTTGGAGTTGAACCTGAGGAACCACTCCAAACGCCTTATTGCTTTCTATGTACCTTTTGACCCAGTCCAAGATTGAGGGGTTAAAAAAAAGCCATCCACATTGAAGTTGACCTACGAGCACTCAACACGAGCTCCATCTATGGTTGGGACATCCTCTTCTTTCAGGTTGTTGCTGATTAATTCTACACGCCACCCCTCCACCCTCGCCCTTTCTAAGGGGGGTAGGGGCGCCCATCACTCACCACTCACTCATCACTCACAACATCCAATCAATTTCCGCCATGTCATCGAGCATTATTCTTATTCCATCACTAGTGATGGATTTTAGTGGAAATGCCTATCACTCACCACACAAACATCTACCATTAAAAACAACTCACCTAAGTTGGTGCCATCATCTGTTAAAATAATTATAGTCTTTGTTCTTGGTTTTGTTAAAGCTATCAGTTCCTACATTCAACATCCTACCCTAACGATGCACTTTAAAGATCCAATAGGATCCACACATCGCGTTTTTGTACATTGGTGAATAAAGTACATATTAGGTATTTTGGTTTATAGTAATGCCAACAAGAATGTGGCATTGAAAGGCTAGGTTTCCGATTACATGTTACCCTCGAGATGATCATGTTGAATACTTGAGTTGAGCTATTATTCGATCATTTCCAATGTGGTATTCAATATTCTTCAGATACCTTTACCTATAATACTTGGTACATGGTTAACCGTGTCATATATTTTTGTACATAGAAATAATTCTTCCACAAATCATTGAACACTCAAATATGAACCTTCTCAGGAAGTAGTTGGCTAGTTGGTAAAAGTTTCTTTACTGAGTGAATCAGTAAATGTTTTTGGTATAAATTTGGCATAGGGATTCATTTATGTTACCTGTCAAACGATCATAGTTATCATAGAGGTAAAAAAAAGTTATTTATGGAGGTTTCAAGTTGGTTACATGTGGAGTATAGTATGTAATATGCAAGTTAGGGCCTTAAGGGCGAACAATGAACTGAACCGAATTATATACGGTGTTGACCACAATCAGGTTTCAGGTTAGCCTATTAGCGACTTAGTGTGGGTTAAGAATGATTTATTAAGGTTATTAGTGTGTGTGTTCTATGTTTTGGCCTGCTCGTGGTTTGCATTTTTACTACGGGTCTGCCTATACTTAATGCCTTTGTGGTGATTCAGTACGAACTGTTACCGAACACATGGTCCAATCAGACGTGTAGCAAGTCTAGGAGGGTGCAGCAGTCCATAACCAGACTTGAACCAGGAACCAAAAACTGGAATTGTTGAAACCTAGAACCGGACCGTATAGTAGCAGAATGATGTTGGTTTAATACCGAATCAGAATCGGACTATGAAGTATGAACCATATTCAAAATTTGGGCCTGATTCCTTTGCTTAAATGAATTTATTTTATCAAAAAAATGGAAATCCATTTATCAAAATGGAATCTTTTCATAGCATGATAGAGAAGGTGACAATACGTCTCATCTGATGAATATCCTTTTCATGGGGTTAAGTTTGTCATGCACATGTATTGTTTTCATTTTAGATGTTATGTATTAACTTCATTTGAATGTTATTATGTTATCCTTTTTGAAGTTGTTTTGGAATTGAAGTGGAGAAAGTTTGTTTTTAGTGACATTTGTGTACGTATGCATTGATGATTTTAAGCAAAAGTGGTTGTAACAATTTCAAATAGATGAAAGCATTAATAGTCCTTGTCCAGACTGACGATAACACAGTGTTTATATTTATTGAGAGGAACAAAATCAGTCATTTATATTTCAATATGCAAGAAAATGACAGAAATGCAATGTATATTTTTTTTTGTTTAGGTTTATATCTTACACGTGTATAAGCTATTACTCATACATGAAGAGATTACATGAAGAGAAGCATACGTAATTGTATGTAAAAGGTACAAAATGTAAATAATTGTGAACCGTTAATCAAAAAATTGAGTGATTTGGTTTGTTGTTTGTATTTTTTTTTTCCTTTTCTTGTCATAATTTTTGATAAATCAAAAAACCCCTTTTATATCATTTATCTACATCTCCACGGACCCTATGTAAGGGAGATCTACTCCGCGACCAGCGGATCTACTCGTCTTTGGCTGGGCTGGGGGGAAACATGCTTGTGTAGACCTCACGGGGGTTTCCCCTTTGGTTGGTTTAAGGGAAAACGGGTTTGTAGCTGAACTAGCAGCAAGAAAGGCAGAATCAAAGAAAGTGGATAAGCACGCTAAAGCTTGCGCAGAGAACCAACATGTCTTTATCCTTTTTGCCTTTGATACTTTTGGCTCCCTAGCGCCAAAAGTCATCAACTTCTTGACGAGGGTTCAACGGGTTATCCACAACAATTGTTCGACCCCAGGGGGGCAGGGTTTGTGTTCGGGAGGTTGGGGTTTGCAATTCAGAAAGGATTGGCGGCGCAGCTTGTTGCCCGTTTACCTTCTGTTTTGATGTAACTTAACAAGTTTTCTGGACTTTATTTATATATCTTTTCAAGAAAAAGTTTAAATCTTAAAAAAAAAATCTCCACATATGCGTTTAAAAAAAACTAATTTTAAGTAAACAATTAAGTACCGTATAATTACCAGATAGAAGAAATAAAAAGACAACCCTCATGAAGGTAAATGTATTAAATCTATACGATTTTTTTTTATATCCAAGATTCTCAAATATAATTAACTAGTCTTAAGGCGCCACTTCGCGGGGCATGAGGCATAAAATCATGCTAAGTAGCAAGCAAATGATAACAAAAGTTAAGGAAAAAACTTATAAAACCTGAATTTCTAACAAAAATGACTCACGTGACGTAATACGTAGTAGACGAAGTTGAATTTATCTCGACATGTATTAAAATTCGAGGGGTAAAAAAAACCTGAGGGGTCAAATGTGACCATTAGACAGTGTGCTAAGTAGCAATCAAACGGCGACCAAATCTGAGAAAAAAAAATTAAACAAAAACTAATAAAAAATTAAACACAATTAACTTTTGTGGTAAATTATTAGAAATCAAAGTTTTGTTACTAAAATGGAAAACCCCAAAAGTTTACTATTAAAAAAATCACAAAAGACAAAAAAAAGTCAATATTCATCACCATATTATAAATTTTATATATAAAGAATCTTAGAGCAACCATTAAATTTATTATTATTTATATTTGTTCTACCAAAAAAAACCTATTTACAAAGACAATAACTGTTTGGCCATGTCTTTATTTTTGTTAATAATAAATCTAAATAGATAACTTATAATACTTAATCTTCCAAATATAAACAATAAATCTACTTCTTTGGAGAATGGCGACTATTTCCCTAAAGTATAAAGGAAATGTTACTCAAGTGACAAAATAAATACTACCCCCATATACTTCATCTGGATTTAAAAACTTGATCACACCATTTGGTGATCAGTTTTGACCACCAAACAGGCACCTTCTATCATTATCCTTGATCTAAACACACCATTGGTGGTCTTCTTGAAAACATAATTACATTACAAAAGAACTTATACTGTTCTGCCTCACAATAGTCTTATATTTAGTTATTATCCTCATTATTGTAGTATCATATATTGGTATTCTATAAATTAAAAAATGTGGGGAGAGGGGGAGTATAATTTGCCTTACCTAGTGGATATAGATGTATCAAGATAACATATGTTTGTGGATGATAGACATTAAGTAGACAGTTCTTGTCTCAGTGTCCCTCTACAAAGGATTGTACTTTTGAAGCATCTACCTTCCAACTTTATTCAGCACATTTTTAAATTAAACACAAAAAAATACCACTTTTAATTGGCATATTCTTAACTTGAATATTTGAACTACAATTTGATGTTCAAGTTAGAATGCATTTATTAAGTCAACCATTTGCTTTGACCGACTGTAGAGTTGAAATAATACAGCCTAAGGTAGATAGATACTTAAATAAAGAGCAGTGGGATTGGATAGTAGTAATAGTATTATTCAGATTCAGACATATGAAAGTGGGGGGATGCAATGTTACAATTTTCTTGATAATGACAAGTGAATTTCAGACACTTTTACCCCCCATGCCCCAACATCTAATTCTCCTGTTTGTTGCCCTACCACTCTAACCTAAAAATGCACTTGCATGCTTCTGTTAACAATGACATTAAACAAAACATTCTTGAAAACAAAACCTAGTTATTACATCCATTGATCCACTGATTATTATTATTAGTTACTACCAGTAAGGTCTTGGTTTGGATTGGAAAAGGTCTTGGGTGGACAAAGGGGCCTTTGGGTGGTCAACTTCACCCCAGTTTGGGTCATGGTTAGGGTTAAGCAGTGTGGCTTTTGGTGGTGAAAAGAAGTGGTGGAATGGTTGTTTACTGGTGGTTTCATTAACTTTTGTGGTAGTGGATTTGGTGGGTTCATGTTCTTCTGATGGCTTTATGAAATCAGTACCCATCACAAAACAGTGCTGCCCTTGCTCCTTCTTCTGCTCATCTTTCAGGTTTTGAAAACTGAAATGAGAGTAGTTTTGTTGACCAGATTGTGTAGTGGCGGTGTAAGGATCATTTAGTTGAAAGTAAGCTGCTGCTGCTGCTGATGATCTCTCATCCTCTCCTAAATCCTTCATTCCTTGCATCTGCCTGTTAAATGCTAATTAACAACATCATGTCTGCAATTAATTAAACATAAAACAAACACATAATCAAACAAGAAAGAAAGAAAAACCTGTAATCTTTAAGGGTTTGGTGAGAATAAGATGAAGAATCCATAAAAGTTGAGAAAGGAGGAGGGTAAGCATCGATTGATTTGGAGATTGCTGATGAAGAAGAAACATTATTAACACTTGTGGCAGCAGATGAAGATGAAGAAGAAGAAGAAGAGAATTCCACAGGCTTTCTTGAACGGTTTCTACCTCTGTGCATGTGTCTCTCGCAGTATTTTGAATCGGGGTAAGCTTCTTTAGAGCACCTCCATTTTTTTCCATCTGTTCTTCTGCATCTTCCTGGTTCTAAATCTATCTTTCTGCCACCATACCCACCAATCTGATACAACTGATTGTATGGAAAGCTTGATCCAGCTTCCCATATTCCTACTACAATAACCATATATATATATAATCATTGAAACAGTAAATAAGAAGCAGATTAGATTAGATGATGTATGTATGTATGTATGTACTTACAGGAGGAGGTGTGTTGGTTAGATAGTGATGAAGCTGAGGTGTTATACAAACTTCTTCTGACAGACAAGATGAGATCAGTTGGAACTGGAACACCTGAAACCATATACTTGTAGATTAAAGCTTGCTGTTCCAGTTCTTCCCATTGTGATGCTGTGAACACATTTGGATTTTGGTTACTGCTTGTAGTACTCATCATCATCATCTTGGTCTCGGTCTCTCTCTTTTGAAAATTTTATGTCAAGGGGAGATCATGGGTTCCTATGTTTATAGGGTAGGGAATGAATCTAGTGAACTCTCTCTCTCACACACACAACACACAGAGAAGGGGAGAGAGAGAGAGAGGTCTCAAATGAGTCCACTGCAGTGAACTGGCTAAATTTGTTGTGTTGCTGAGGGGTGTGCAGTGCAGGGCAGTGCACTACACAAACAATACTACTATTCAGGCCTGTCATTGTTTGCTTGCCTTACGTTTCTATATTTCTGCCACCTTTACGGAAATCCATATAACACATGTACAAACACAATATATACACATATATTATATGGTGTTGAATTTATCATACATACATACACCGACTCAAGAGTTATTGATTCTTCTTTACTATCTACTAGCTAGGCCTAGGATAATAACTACATACGACAACTTTATGTTTACAGACCAAGAAAAAGCTTCCACATTTATCATTTAATTAGTTACGTACACTACTAGCTACCCCATTATATGACTATTTTTCTTTTCTAATTTACATGCACCCTTCTTATGAGCCTAGGGCCCGGATGTATACTGTCAAGATATAAATATATGTGTGCAGCGTATGATACGCTTACAAATAATTAAGTGGGTGTGTTTTATCTACATAAACATAATTAAGCCATTTTAATTACTTTAGTATTATGTCAAAACTACTCAAAATACTAGAGAAAATTGCACGACACACATAGCTTTAAGGTAAAGTTTGGTCTTATTAGGCTATGCGTTATACACTTCCCTGGTCCCTAAACATAACATTATCATTTCCTCACATCCACCATTCAACATATGTTATACCCATCTCTCATCCCTAAGTCCCTAACCCCTTTTTCCCATATTTTAAAAAGAAAATTAAATAAATAGGGAGAGAAGAGAGATCTAGTGTTGCGGATTGAAATCATTGCAAAGTAGAAACTAAGGGGAGACTCCGGAAAATCAAAGGATAGGGTGAGGAGGATACCTTGGAAAGAATTGTTGTGCCAAAACAAAACAACTGATCAATATCAGTTCTACACAAGAAATAAAGATTTGAATTGAAAATTGCAAAAATGCTTCACAAGAAACAAAACGACCCGGTGGCTGAGTGTTCCACACTCCCTCCACATCACCTCCCCACTCCCCTTCCGTGGAGTATACCGGATAGCCTTGTGGGTGGGTATATCCCTTTAAACACATACTCTCAAACCAAACATGCATCATCTAAGATTTTCATTTTCATACCCTCAAACACAACTTAGGCTTTTCTTTTAAAACGGTAACTACTCACTCACTTGCATAGTTGTTAATGGCGAATAACGACAAATAGCGATAAGGTACCAATATGCTACACAGTGAATATCGATATATGTATAGTATATCAAAATACCCTTATATATGCTATTTTACATGTATATTCAACAAAAACCTGAAATCCAACTATTTTTATAGCTATATTTGCTATTTAAAAAAATAATAAATAAATAAGGTGTCGCTATTCTCGCTATCCATCGCTACAATCCTAATAGCGACACTATACCTATACGCTAAATAGCGCGCCATAGCGATCACTACGATCGCTATTGACAACTATGCTCACTTGCTTTAGTTGGATTTGAAGGTGCAACCTCTTGAATCTTGATTGATAAACTAAATTTCTTTTTGAACGTAGTGGCTGAACTTAAATATTTTTAAAAGAACCAAATAGAGATAATATTTTTAAATACATTTGTTTCACGTTAAAAAAAGAACCAAATAGAGATAATATTTTTAAAAGCTAATGGGATAATGAAAGTTCGGCCCATGTTTGTACGCTAATTACTCAACTCGCTCACTTGCTTTTTATGATTGGCTTTCATGACACTGTATATAAGTTGACAAAAATGGCACCTTTTGTATCCCCACTCCATTATTCTTGTACATGTATATTAGTGGTCAAGGTTTCAGGGATGATTTGGTTAAGGGACCCCAACATTAAGGGAAAATTACATGCATGTAATTTAGCTATACATGGTTTGTTAATCTTTTAGCTCCTTTCTTATTATTATTATTATTATATCATTTTGACCATTTTCATTTGAAAACACACTTGTGGGTGAGTAAATGAAAAGGCCTGTATTTTGTATTGTATCCATCTATTTTTGTAAACAAAGGAGGAGAAATCATTTTCCCAATAAACAATTATATATAGGGAGGATGGATTCCTGTTGTTGCTAGCCCCATTGTGAAAAGAAAAGAAAAGCAAGAGTAAGACTGAGCAGGTGTGTTTGTGCATATGCTAGGAGTTTTCAGGGGACTGTTCAAACCCTGCCTGCACCAGATCACATGCAAACCCAATATGCTCAGAAACTTTCTACTCAGGAGAAAGCTAGACTCTACTGACTGTGTATATATTATAATAAACATATTCAAAAGGGGAAATCTCCAAAATGGCCTTGACCCGGTCAACTTTTCCAAACTAGCCAATCTAGACGTCTTGTGGAGACGCCTCCACAACCCGTAACGTCTTAAGAATTCACCAATTAAATGGCTCCACGTTTCCGACAACCTGGTGACATCTCTTAAATGGCTTGGGTCTTAGCCGAGACGTCTGAAGGTGGCTTGAGACGTTACCCACGGCTTCCACCATGCTGATCCTCCACCGTCCGATCAACATATCTTGCTCCATTCACTCCCCCCAAGCTCGAATTCGAAGGCGGTGGAGACGGAATCTCCTCCGTCCCCACCGCCACCACCACCTGCTCCTTCCGTCCTCCATCAACACTCCGCCGCCTCCGTTGCTCCTCAGTCTGTGTTGCTGCATCGGCCGCAAAATTCGCAGCCAGTTCTCTGCTTGATTCGCATTTCACAACCATGTATTCTTGTGGATTATCAAACGAGCTCCATGATTGATTCCGTCTTCTAATAATAGCCACCGGTGCAGCGCTGGCGCTATCGTCTCCGGTGTGGTTTGTTTCATCCGGTGGTTGAGCTTGAAGAAGCTCTGATCCTTTGAGGACGTAATCATGACCGTTTGTTACGTCGATTAAGTCGTCTTCTGATAGATCATGCCATACGTATCCGTTTTTGTAGCTCCTGATCATGAAATTTGGTATTTAAATTGTGAATTAACAAAAAGTAAGTCGATTTGAAATAAGTTTTTTGATGTTGTGTACCGTGAGAAGCCAGCTCAAGGTGGAAGCCGTGGGTAACGTCTCAAGCCACCTTCACACGTCTCGGCTAAGACCCCAAGCCATTTAAGAGACGTCACCAGGTTGTCGGAAACGTGGAGCCATTTAATTGGTGAATTCTTAAGACGTTACGGGTGTGTGGAGACGTCTCCACAAGACGTCTGGATTGGCTAGTTTGGAAAAGTTGTCAAGGCCATTTTGGAGATTTCCCCTATTCAAAATGTATGCATGTTTTATTTATTTTACACTCTTAAACTAATAATCTTACTTGATAGTTACGTACTTGTTTGTCATGTACATACAACTTGAAATCTTTTAGCACTTGTGTCTTCTAAATATGCTTTTCTGTTTATGATGGGTAGAATGAGGCAGGAGGTTGGTTGGTAGTGATGGTGTTTATGAATCCCTATTTGGCAGTTTCTTTCTTGGGGAGATTTAAAACTCGTAAACACTGACTGGTCCCTAAAAGCTCTTACCTGTAGTTTTGACTGCCAAAGATACCTTCTCCCTCAGGTCAAATCAATATAAATCATGCTCAGTGTCAGGCCACCACACCATAAATAAAGAAAAAAGAGAACACCACCACACCACATCATCTCTCTTCCTATCCCATCCATCCTTGCTTACTTTACTTTCATAAAACTTACTAAACACTGAAATTAAGAAGATGTATGACACTTATTGTGGGCAAGGGTTTGGTGATTGGATTATGAAAAGGATACATGGATCAAGTTGCAGGAAAATTACAAAAATAGTCTTTCTTGATCAAGAGTTTCTTAAATAAACACTAAATTTTAGCTACCCGAGAAGCCTTATCCTCCAAAAGCTCGGGCTAAGGGTATACGTGGCACTCTCGGGGAGGGGGATCGGTGACCCAATTCACCGCTCGGGAACACCGCCGCCATCGGTGCGGGGAGGGGGTGCAGGGAGGGGGATCGTGGAGGTTTCACCGAAGAAGGAGAGAGGAGATGGTGGGGTCACCCTCATTTTCAACCAATCAATTATTTTCTTTTTTTTTAATAAAAAACAAGTCACCTAAGAGGGGAGTGCCGCCATCAAATTGGGGTGTGAGGGGAGTTTAAGAGAGGAGTTGACGTGGCATAACTTGATTGGGTGTGCGTAAGAGAGGGGACTCCCCTAAGAGGGGAGTGCCCCTCTCACCCTAACTCAGCAAAATTTAAGCCTACAAAGGGCAGGATAAGCCTTAGCCGGTGGCAAAATATATAGGCTAAATCCTAACTGTTTAGGCCAACAAAAGTGAGGGCTGACTACTTTTGTAAACGCTAAATTTCCATGTTTATTTTAAAAAAATTTGGTTAACTAAGACTATTTTGGTAATTTTCCACTTTTTTTAAGTTACATATAAACATGCTACTGATTTTGGTATTTTTGAGTAACTTATATCTAGAGAACGTTCTACAACTACACACATCATTCACCTTTCTTTTCTACGTTGAAAATTAATCCTAATTAATTTGAATGTGAAAGAATCAAGGGGCTAAACCGAAAGCAAGTTGAAAGATAGGTTATTTTCAATTAGTTTATTTTGTAGCAGTCATATGCCACCGATTAGAGCTTAATAAAAACATGCGTAGTTAGCTGTCACGTCAGAAAAAACACTTATTTTTCAAAAACATGCCTACTCAACAAAGAAATCTAAAAACATTACCACATCATCACTCGGTTTTTAAAGTTATCTCTCAATCTATATCATATATAATTACAAGGACTAGGGTTGTTTTTGTGGAAAAACGATTCTAAAAAACAGGGCACAAAAGCAAGAGCCACGACAATCAAAAATGAATGATGTAGGAAAATGGGGGGAAACAATGCTTAAAAACACATTATTGTGGATGCCCTTAGAGTTTTAGTATAAACTAGAAAAGTAACCTGCCGCGATGCGGCCGGGCTAGAGTTATATCTATGTTAAGCTAGCTGTCATTGAGTTATATCCATTAGGTTAGATACATCAGCTGGAACCAAGATTTTGTAAATTTGTTATGGTTGCTACTTAGATTACTAACACTAAGTGCGTTAGTTACATAAGTTGCACAAAATATATTTACGTTGACAATGTTGCTTACTGCACTACGGACTGCAGGTCCGTCTTTTTTCCTACTTGGCAGCTGTACAAAAGGTGTTTGACGCCCATATCGTTCCCCGCATCCCTTCTTTGAAGTATTGCTAGCATCTGGGATGATAAAAAAAGATTATTGACAAAAAGGCGACAAAAGACAAAAATAACATAATTTACTCTACTTATCTATTGCCTAGCTAGTTTAAACAGTTGGAAATAATTCTACTCTTGTTGGGTTTCAAACCAAGGGACAACTGATTGTGTAAGCATAGATGTGCAACATTTATGAAATAATTAAAATGAATGTAATATGAAAAATGAACCCAAATAAAAAAATCTAAAGGACTATTGGTAGGGTTATTGATCTAACACATCACTATAAAGGCATACGCGTTTCATCAATTCATCTTCTTCCATGTCGCGATGCAGCGGGGTGTAAACAGGGAACAAACTAACAGCATGCGCGAATTGCCACGAAACCAAAATATTACATGACAAAAGATTCTTCCTAGACGATTGCCGCAACCCTAACCATGAAGTAAAGTCACCATCGCATAGCTAATAATTAAGGAATTCAATGAGGTAAAGTTTCCATTGCATAGCTAATGATCTAGGTGCAGATTCTCCAAATATATCATCCTCGTTTGATCTCTCACTCTGTAATATTCATTGAAAAATAATTAGTACACATAGCGAGCCAACTTAAATCTAAATTACAAAATAAAAATGCACCTTTGCGGTACCCTCTCATAGACCGCCGGTAGCAGATGTCCTCTGAACATCAGAATAACCATTTTGTGAGCGATATTCTTAATGTTCTCAATGCAGTAATGGAGAACGTTGCCAGCCTGCCATTAAAAGACAAAAACCAGCAGACTAATAATTTAAAACCCTCCCTCTTTTGTAATAGAACCACCAAAATCTAATATTTGTGTCATATACACTCGCATATATATGACTTGTAGGCATGTCCAGCCAAACATGAAGACCTTCAAACTCAAAGCTTTCTAAACTGGTTCAGTAAAAATATAATAATATAGTTTTACTAATTAAATTAAGCATTGATCATTTAGGAAGTTCAAAACAAATTAAGCATAAAACCTATTTGATCCAGTGACCCGTTACCTAACCTAGCCGACCCACCCATTTAATACAATCCCATGCATAAAACCTACGTGTTTTCATTCATATGTGGTTAATAATAAACTAACTTCTTACAAAACTCAAAAATGGGAAAAGAAGCTCTTCTTGGGAAGCACAACATAAATAACGCACTTTGACAAACTCATTGTGACACCAATCCATTTTGACATATTATATTTAGTTTTAAGGTAATATACTCCACAATTCATATCCTATGCCACAATCAAAGGCCCAAAACAATTAAAATGGCTCTGATACAATGCACATGTAACTTTCTGAACACTACAAACACATCAATGAGTATAAAAAAAGGGGTAGATGCACGGTACCCCTGACCGCGGAAGTGATCTCACTTCCCAAGTTAGCGACCGACAAATACCCTGCCAACCCGAGGGGAACGAAAAGCCTGGGGTTACCAGGTTTCGAACCCGCGACCTCAAGGGCCCTCGGGCCGATTTTAAATGGGTGTCGGTGGCCACTGAGCCGAGACCTAGTGGTTATCAATGAGTATAAGATCAGTCTATATGTTTGAAAACCATTCTGTAAATGTAACATTCCAAACAAACATTACAAAACATAAACAAACTTTCTAAAGTCTCAAAAAAAGGTTGACCATTAAGTAAATCCACCCAATTCACTTTATACATAATATAAATCTTTGAGTTGTGTATTTAAAAAAATAACTAATAATCTTATATAAGTGAGGCTGAATGTGTATAACTGACCTCGACCTTGATTCTACACCATTCAAAACAGCTCTTTATAGAGACATGGAGTACAATCTAGTTTTCTTAAATCAAGCAAGATACATCAGGCAAATTTTATAAACATAATGATCTTATTTAGTGTTAGTATGTCAATCTCATAGCCAGAAGATCATTCAACCTATCATCTTTTCGTGTTCAAAATTACTTAAAATATGTAAACTATAAAAAGAAATTGGTTTTTTAGCTATCAAAGTGGGGCGAACAAAGAACAGTAACCTAATCTCCACGTAAAGAGACAAAGACCAAATTAACTAACCGTAGAATGTCATACCATGCCCTGTTGATTCATAAGATGCCATGCATTTGGAGGAACAAAATACTGCATCCCCTCACTAATACCAAAACTATAATGACCACAAAATACTGCACCCCCTCACTAATAGCAACTACACTACATCCCCTCACTAATACCAACAAAATAATCTAATTTGGTATGGAAACACACGTAATCACAAATCAAATAATAACTATAATAGATAATAATATCGATTACACATAAAGTCATAAATTGAGACCAGTGAGGGAAACAATAACTTACTGAGGTGACGGCCTGACCGCAGCCGGTGCTGGCATCCCAAACGACGCCGTTCCTTGGCATCATGGAGGCGATGAAATCAAACAATTGTTTGTTGTGGATAACTTGGTCGAGTCTTCCAGTATTGCTTTTCTTGTTCAAGGAACAGATCCCTATGCAGTAAATCTCGGTGATATATCGGTTATATTGGTCCCCTAGTAAAATATTGGTCTCAAATATCGGTCAAAATATCGGTACCGATATTATCGATGATATTGACCGATATAACCGATATATCACCGATATTTGACCGATATAACCAATATATCACTGATATTTGCCCGCTATAATCGATATATCACCAATATATCACTGAATTATTAGTGTTAAATTGCTATATATATAAATTTTGCATTGTATTAAAATCACCGATATCCCACCGATATCTCACCGGGATAACCTATATCTCAAATATCGGTCCACAGCCGATATCCGATATTTTACCGCATTAACTTCATAGACAGATCCACCATTCTTCTATGGCATGTTACTTGAATTCAACGTTAAACATACAACTACACTAATATATTCCATAATTCTAATTCGAACACAACAATAAAAAGCTTCATCAAGAACACCAAAAAGCTTAAAAATAGAAACAGAAACCATGTTTTTTCATCAACGGGAGATGACGATCAAGTAAAGTAAATATAAATACAAGGATTTCTGTTTGGTCTACAACGAATCTTTTGAAGTTTATTAGTTTTTTTTTTATCATAACTCAAAAGTATTTCTCAATATTGAAGAAATAATCTTCAAGATTATTGGAGCCCTCTATAATAATCAAGTAATCAGAACCAGAACACATGTAATCTGAGGATAGAAGTGGACCAAAACAGGGTGGCCGGCTGTAGGTCGTGGCAGGATCGAGGATGGAGGCGGAATGTGTCTGATGAATGCTCTGTGGCTTCTCGTATTTCACTTTAACCCTAACAACACATGCCGACCGGAACCCTAAGCTACCCAACCACTACCGTCACTGTCGGCCTTCCAACGATTGCAACCAGCAACCGCTCCAGCTCTTTCTATCTCTAATACCGACCGTTCTTTCTCTCTCTCAAATTTTCGTTCTCTGTTGAGACGCGTACTTGAGGCAGAAAGGATGTAAGTCGAATGGCCGGTTGGAGGCAATGGACACGCACCTTCACCATCACACTTCTCTCTCTAACTCTGTCTCTCTCTATGTCACACCCCGATTTCCACGTGTCTCACCGGTGGGCCCGGTGGGGGATTACCGTGACGATGTTGGCAACAATATAGTCAAACCACACAATTATATAAATGCACAGCGGAAGCTTTAAAGATAATATATACTTCAACCTCTGGTTGTAATATCAAATGTATTACAGAAGTCGAATGTATCCACAGCGGATCAAAATAAATAAATATTGTTCATTCAGATACGGCATCGAGTTTGCGAGACTATTCGTGATGCTTAGGAAGCTTATACCAGCCAATTTCGTATAGTATCTGCACTTAATCTTTTTGGGGAAAATACGTCAGTTTACACTGGTAAATACATTCAACTGACACATTTGAAAATGTTTATTAAAATTGATTTGAATGCACAAGGCACAAACTCTTTTATAACTTGGGAAAATTACTAAAATCTTGTGAACGTTTTACATGTTCTTTCATGCGTTCAGTAGCCCGGGTCGTGCCGGGTTAAAGATTTATAGACACACCACATTGCGTAAAACCGTAGTATAAAAACCAACGGCTACGTCTTTTAATTTAATGTCGACAATATATACCGGGTGTACGCCTACACCGGGATGTCGATGGTCGTGGCCATTTCGTAAAATGATGCCAAGGATATCCGGGACAACGGTCATTAAACCCCCCAAAGGCTTTTAAGAAACAAAACTGTTTAGATGAGCCGATCATATTATTTAATTAACCACCTAAGCGATGGAAAAATATAATGCTCAATCAAGCGGTATTAATATACCGTAACCCAAGCCCATATAGGGGAAATAAGTTAAAGTATTTACCTTTGCAAGTATTATTCCTTAGTTCGATTAAATCACCGATAGCTTTTACTGGGCTCCTAATCTGGAACGAAGGTTTTAATTAACCTCTTGGAATCCTAACGGGTCTTTATATTGGCCGTAGCCTAGACCGGTTGGTTCCGGAATATAATTATGGTTTAATCGCGCGAAAAGGCGAAAACCGAGAATGGAGTGTGATTTTGATGCTCGGCTTGTTGGCCATGTTCATTTGAACAAGACATTGTAGAAAAGATACGCATGGCATAAATAACAGCAGTAACCATGGAAATAATGTTTAGTCTTTGTGGATTAAGTATGGATAAATAAGTTAAGAAGGGTGAATCTAGCTGTAATAATAAGTTCTTGAATGATTATAGTATGCGTATGGTAATGTATCGACCCCTTTTATGAGCTTAGAGGTAATCGGGAGTAATGATAGTAATGGAATGTTTAACATGGCTCATAGTGATCAAAATGAAAGGTAGCGTATGGTGTATGAGTAGTATGAAATAAATCGATTTATTTCGATTAGCAAATATATGAATGAAAGATGCTTAGATAGGAAGTTAGAAACAAACCACAGACTAAGGTTTATACAGTTAATAATTGTATACAATTGGAATAAACTCGATGAAAGAAACGTTAGTGATGATATGTGTTAAGAGCTAGTATTATGAAGTAAAAGACAAAGTAAAAGACACTAATAAGAGCTCTGGAGCAGAGTCTAACATAAGTATAATTATGAAAGCAATTTACGTAATATGAGGGCATAGGAACGATGTGTTCAATTACGTTCATGCATGAATAACACCTTGTCAAGATCCCGAAAGCGTTTAGGTGGTAGTAAGTATTGTGAATGAACAACCTGAAAGGGGTAAGAGTAAAATTGGTCTAGTTTGAATGAGAAAGGTTTCGGGGACGAAACCTTCTTTAAGGGGGGTAGACTTGTAACATCCCAAAACCCGAATGTTTATAATTGTCATGTGTTCTTATATGACTTAGCATGAAATAAACGACTAGGTTATTTAACCTAGTTAAGTAACGCTCCAAAAACTCGAATTACTAAATTTGCTAATGAGACCCCATGTTTAATAATATAGAATGTAGTAACTAGGTTATTATACCTAGTCAAAAGTTTAGCAAAGCAAACAAGTGAACAAACTTGAGGGACCATATATGAACAAGGGGGAAAGTTATGTTTTATTAAATAAAATCACAACACACAACACACATACATCGTGTGTGTGTGCGTGGAATGCTCTGGAGAAGAACAAAGGGGTGCAAACCCTAGTTCTTAAAGAAGTCCAAATTGAAGGTTGAATCCAAGCTCAAAATCATGAATAAACACGAATTAATGCTCACCATCACAAGAGGATCAAAAGGTATGTCTCAAAAACTAAGATTGGTGATCTTGTACGAAATGGGTTAGGTCTTAATCCATGAATTGGGATGAAATTAAGCATGAACATATGTTAGAATTATCATTGGAATGTGAATTATGCAAGATTTGATGTTAATTGAGATTTGGAGATGAAACCCACTTGGGTTAGTAGAAATGGCGACATGGGTATGTCACCCATGTCCAATCTTTGTTTAATTCTTGATATGATATGTTGCATGTGACCAAATTGTTAGTTATATTGAATATGGTATGAGATTGAATTGTTATTGGTAGTTTGGATGATTGAAAACAAGAATTAGAAAGAAAAGAATGAAGGTTACTTGTACATCATGTTTAGAAACTTGTACGCACGCCAAGTGTTTGATGAAATGTCTAGGTGAAGTTAGGATGTGAGATTGTATGAAATGGCTTGACATATATGAATGAAACATGATAATGATGTAATTAGTAGTATACTAACTTGAGGAATGTGCCTTAGATGGAACTCATACAAGAATTCGGGTTGAATGTATGTGTTGGTCAAGACTATGCATTAGAAGCTTGTACATTGTGCTTGAACGGGCGATGCTCCCCATGTGTTTTTATTAATCACTTAATTTCAATCAAGAAGTGAATGTGTACTAAATATATAATATATGACCATGCTAGTAAAGGATGATGTTATGAATTACGTTAGGTTGTCTAACTGAACAATGTGGTTGACGATTTATGTTGTATGCGTGTTAGTGAAAGTCAATGTAGATAAGAGCTGGAAAATGTGTATTAATATGAATAAGCATGAGTACTAACATTATTATGGCATGACGACATGAAAGGATAGGAACCACACTAGCATGGACCAAGCATGAAAGGCTAACGGGTCGAAATGGGGCAAGGAAGCGGTTACGAACATGGATGCACGAGGTAAGTGATTTCCGTAATCACTTCGTAGTACAAGTAAGTAATAAAGTGTTGTAATGAATTAAATATGATGTTTGAGGTCAAATATGTGTTAAAGTCTTTCGTCGTAAATGATGGGTTTAAGGTTGACCAAAATGCCCATGATGGGTATTTTGGGGTAAACGAACTTAAAAGTGGTTTAGAAGCAAGCTATTCGATTAGAGTAATGTTTTGGACAGGTATGGAAGTGGGGATGATGGTTTGGTCAGTCGTAGACCAATTAATGCGCGAATACCCTTAACGGGTCAAATAGTTAGATAATAGTTAAGTCGAATGTATGTAAGTTAAGGATTTCCGTAATCCGGAGGTAAGATTTTATGTTCATATGATAGAATGTGAATTTACAAGCATGTAGGAAGAAACGGGAGGTCAAACGGGTAAACGGTTCAAAAGTTACGTGCGTTTTAGTGCGTACGGACGACGAAACGAACCTGCAGAAAACTGCAAAAACTAGAGGGCGTCGCCGACGGGTAGGGGGCCCAAAGGTGGGATCCTAAAGAATATGTAGTAATATGGTACCCAAAGGTGGGATCCTAAAGAATATGTAGTAATATGGTACCCAAAGGTGGGATCCTAAAGAATATGTAGTAATATGGTACCCAAAGGTGGGATCCTAAAGAATATGTAGTAATATGGTACCCAAAGGTGGGATCCTAAAGAATATGTAGTAATATGGTACCCAAAGGTGGGATCCTAAAGAATATGTAGTAATATGGTACCCAAAGGTGGGATCCTAAAGAATATGTAGTAATATGGTACCCAAAGGTGGGATCCTAAAGAATATGTAGTAATATGGTACCCAAAGGTGGGATCCTAAAGAATATGTAGTAATATGGTACCCAAAGGTGGGATCCTAAAGAATATGTAGTAATATGGTACCCAAAGGTGGGATCCTAAAGAATATGTAGTAATATGGTACCCAAAGGTGGGATCCTAAAGAATATGTAGTAATATGGTACCCAAAGGTGGGATCCTAAAGAATATGTAGTAATATGGTACCCAAAGGTGGGATCCTAAAGAATATGTAGTAATATGGTACCCAAAGGTGGGATCCTAAAGAATATGTAGTAATATGGTACCCAAAGGTGGGATCCTAAATTAAGAATTTCCTTAAGTAGATACGTATGAAGGTATGTATGTATGTATGTGTGAATATAAGTGGTATGTATGAATGAATGTATGTATGTATGTATGTAGGTGTGTATGTAAGTAGTATGTGTATGTGTATATATATATCCAAGTGAGTATGTACGAAAGTGTGTGCACGTATGTAGGGTTGTGAGAAGGCATGTAATAGGTATGTATGTAGACATGTATGCATGTATGTATGTAGGTATGCACGTATGTAGGAACGTACGTATGAATGTAGGTACGTGGGTTTGTAAGTAGTTATGTGTGAACGGATGCACATATGTAAGTATGTATGAAAGTATATACGCATGTATTCAATGAAATTGAGTATTGACGATAACAATAATGTGCCTTGTGAACGAAGTGTAACGCAGGTAAAATGAGAAAGTCTCACCACGGAATGTACGATCAGATGGAAAGCTGGGATGTAAAGAATTAACGGAACAAAAGTAAACGTGAATAAATCTTGTATGTTTATAATGCGTACTAATGTTATGAATTTAATGTGGTGAGCGCAGGTAGTACGAGTCATGAGGATCATCAAGGAACAGAGATCGAGGATCGAGTCACTAGTGAGATTGTACGGGAACGTTGATGTATATAATGTAGTAAACATAAGCTATGCTTTACTTAGTAAATAAGTTGATTGATGGATTTATGTGAAAGAGTTATGTTAAAGTTAATTTTTAAATAAGTTAAGGTGTTTATAATGAAAGAAAGTTTATGGCTTGAACTTCCGCTGCGACTTTTAGTCAAATACGTATTAGGGTCTTACAAGTTGGTATCAGAGCCCTGGTTTGAGGGAATCAAGTACGAGAAGGTAGGTACTTGAACTCAAACCTATGTGCTCTTGTGATAAGGAACCTGTACAATCCATGACTCGATCAAGATCCAAAGGTAGAAATGGAATGAAAACGTGTATGTATGTATTCATATGAAGAAGCTAACGGTTTGCTATGTGCAAGGTAAGCTTAAAAGTTTGGAGAGGATGATCCGTGAATGCAGTCTAAGGTGGATGCTAAGGCAGGCAAGGATGCGAATGGACAGACGGACCCCAAGTACACAATGTTGACATGTATGGGTACCGTTGTTAAAAGAAAAAGGAAAAAGTCTCCTTGGGAGGGTAAGTACTAAACGGAAGACAACGATATTGTCTTGGTAAAATTGTAAAAATGTAGCACGAACTGAGACCCACTAATGCGGACATAAGGCGATGATTACCTGAAGGCACGGAATTAGTATGTGAATTGCGCACCTGGCCAGTACGCAAGAAGCATATGACGTTCGTGAGACCGTTGTAATTATCGCAGGTATATCTGTAGAATTGGGTAGCAGGTGGGCGTGCGGGTGAAGTGGGTAGTAAAGCTCTCGGGAAATTGAGAGTACTATGTAGGAATGAAATGCAGAAAATGATATGTTTGAATCTGTGAGACGGATTCAGCACATGTAATGAATGAAAGATGTGAATGGGTAATGTAAATGAAATGTTTGAATCCGCGAAAAGGATTCAAAGCACGAAAGGAAGAAAATGTATGAATAGTATGTTTGGAACCGCTAGACGGATTCAAAACATGAAAGCAATGAAAGGCATGAATGTGACAATTGAGTTCGCGGGACGGATTTAAAATATAAAAAGGGATGAAATTAATCCACATCACAATGTGTCGACAGTTTGACCATGGTTGTGTCAAACGAGTCATACGGGTAAATGTAAAGTAATAAACAAAAGAATGATCGTAATGGGCATGCAAACCTAAATTTTAAAGCGAAAGAAAGAAGTTCGAACAAGTTATGTGTTAAATATGTTAGTAATGGACTCTTAGGAGTCATAATGAATGACGGGCTACGACCCGGACAATGATTTAAATACGAACAGGTAAGTTTTGTTAAGAATACCGAAATGATGTAATGAATGTCTATGCAAGTAAGCATGAATGGAAAGAAGTACGAAGAGTACCTCAATACATCTATGGTAAGTAAGAAATGACAGCCTGACCTGGAAAGGGTCAAACTGCAAAGGTTGATGAAATGAGGAACCAGAATAAAAGAATTGCATGTAAGGAATGAAATGCGGAATGTGTTAAAGTTTGTACGTAGGACGTTGAAAAAGGAAATATAGGTGAGTAATCACCTAGTATAATGAATGCTTGAATGAAATGTGCTAACCGCAAAAATTGTAGATTATAATGTTAGGAACTCTTGATGTGATGAAACCAAACGAATTGGTGGAAGGATGTGCACGGGCGAAAGCGCATTACGCGGATGAATGAAATCTAGCCTGGTATGACTAGTACTCGTGAAGAATGCGGATCGATCTGGGTTGCAGATCGTCGATGGATGATATGAGATGAGGTCAGTAAAAAGTTTAACTTATGTTAGATAAGTATGAATTGGTTAATTGGGTACGACCTACGAAATGAATGATGGAATGGGTATGAATGTTATGATATGGAAAGTTTAATTTTAACAATTGACATAAGAAGAATGTATGTCAATAAGGAGTGAATTTCAAATGTTTGTAATGATCTTCGGGTGGTATTGAACTTAAATGATAGTAACTATGGAAATTCTGATAGAATATAAAAGACGGCAAATGTTATTAAGAAATGCTAATTTTGATGCTCGGCTTGTTGGCCATGTTCATTTGAACAAGACATTGTAGAAAAGATACGCATGGCATAAATAACAGCAGTAACCATGGAAATAATGTTTAGTCTTTGTGGATTAAGTATGGATAAATAAGTTAAGAAGGGTGAATCTAGCTGTAATAATAAGTTCTTGAATGATTATAGTATGCGTATGGTAATGTATCGACCCCTTTTATGAGCTTAGAGGTAATCGGGAGTAATGATAGTAATGGAATGTTTAACATGGCTCATAGTGATCAAAATGAAAGGTAGCGTATGGTGTATGAGTAGTATGAAATAAATCGATTTATTTCGATTAGCAAATATATGAATGAAAGATGCTTAGATAGGAAGTTAGAAACAAACCACAGACTAAGGTTTATACAGTTAATAATTGTATACAATTGGAATAAACTCGATGAAAGAAACGTTAGTGATGATATGTGTTAAGAGCTAGTATTATGAAGTAAAAGACAAAGTAAAAGACACTAATAAGAGCTCTGGAGCAGAGTCTAACATAAGTATAATTATGAAAGCAATTTACGTAATATGAGGGCATAGGAACGATGTGTTCAATTACGTTCATGCATGAATAACACCTTGTCAAGATCCCGAAAGCGTTTAGGTGGTAGTAAGTATTGTGAATGAACAACCTGAAAGGGGTAAGAGTAAAATTGGTCTAGTTTGAATGAGAAAGGTTTCGGGGACGAAACCTTCTTTAAGGGGGGTAGACTTGTAACATCCCAAAACCCGAATGTTTATAATTGCCATGTGTTCTTATATGACTTAGCATGAAATAAACGACTAGGTTATTTAACCTAGTTAAGTAACGCTCCAAAAACTCGAATTACTAAATTTGCTAATGAGACCCCATGTTTAATAATATAGAATGTAGTAACTAGGTTATTATACCTAGTCAAAAGTTTAGCAAAGCAAACAAGTGAACAAACTTGAGGGACCATATATGAACAAGGGGGAAAGTTATGTTTTATTAAATAAAATCACAACACACAACACACATACATCGTGTGTGTGTGCGTGGAATGCTCTGGAGAAGAACAAAGGGGTGCAAACCCTAGTTCTTAAAGAAGTCCAAATTGAAGGTTGAATCCAAGCTCAAAATCATGAATAAACACGAATTAATGCTCACCATCACAAGAGGATCAAAAGGTATGTCTCAAAAACTAAGATTGGTGATCTTGTACGAAATGGGTTAGGTCTTAATCCATGAATTGGGATGAAATTAAGCATGAACATATGTTAGAATTATCATTGGAATGTGAATTATGCAAGATTTGATGTTAATTGAGATTTGGAGATGAAACCCACTTGGGTTAGTAGAAATGGCGACATGGGTATGTCACCCATGTCCAATCTTTGTTTAATTCTTGATATGATATGTTGCATGTGACCAAATTGTTAGTTATATTGAATATGGTATGAGATTGAATTGTTATTGGTAGTTTGGATGATTGAAAACAAGAATTAGAAAGAAAAGAATGAAGGTTACTTGTACATCATGTTTAGAAACTTGTACGCACGCCAAGTGTTTGATGAAATGTCTAGGTGAAGTTAGGATGTGAGATTGTATGAAATGGCTTGACATATATGAATGAAACATGATAATGATGTAATTAGTAGTATACTAACTTGAGGAATGTGCCTTAGATGGAACTCATACAAGAATTCGGGTTGAATGTATGTGTTGGTCAAGACTATGCATTAGAAGCTTGTACATTGTGCTTGAACGGGCGATGCTCCCCATGTGTTTTTATTAATCACTTAATTTCAATCAAGAAGTGAATGTGTACTAAATATATAATATATGACCATGCTAGTAAAGGATGATGTTATGAATTACGTTAGGTTGTCTAACTGAACAATGTGGTTGACGATTTATGTTGTATGCGTGTTAGTGAAAGTCAATGTAGATAAGAGCTGGAAAATGTGTATTAATATGAATAAGCATGAGTACTAACATTATTATGGCATGACGACATGAAAGGATAGGAACCACACTAGCATGGACCAAGCATGAAAGGCTAACGGGTCGAAATGGGGCAAGGAAGCGGTTACGAACATGGATGCACGAGGTAAGTGATTTCCGTAATCACTTCGTAGTACAAGTAAGTAATAAAGTGTTGTAATGAATTAAATATGATGTTTGAGGTCAAATATGTGTTAAAGTCTTTCGTCGTAAATGATGGGTTTAAGGTTGACCAAAATGCCCATGATGGGTATTTTGGGGTAAACGAACTTAAAAGTGGTTTAGAAGCAAGCTATTCGATTAGAGTAATGTTTTGGACAGGTATGGAAGTGGGGATGATGGTTTGGTCAGTCGTAGACCAATTAATGCGCGAATACCCTTAACGGGTCAAATAGTTAGATAATAGTTAAGTCGAATGTATGTAAGTTAAGGATTTCCGTAATCCGGAGGTAAGATTTTATGTTCATATGATAGAATGTGAATTTACAAGCATGTAGGAAGAAACGGGAGGTCAAACGGGTAAACGGTTCAAAAGTTACGTGCGTTTTAGTGCGTACGGACGACGAAACGAACCTGCAGAAAACTGCAAAAACTAGAGGGCGTCGCCGACGGGTAGGGGGCCCAAAGGTGGGATCCTAAAGAATATGTAGTAATATGGTACCCAAAGGTGGGATCCTAAAGAATATGTAGTAATATGGTACCCAAAGGTGGGATCCTAAAGAATATGTAGTAATATGGTACCCAAAGGTGGGATCCTAAAGAATATGTAGTAATATGGTACCCAAAGGTGGGATCCTAAAGAATATGTAGTAATATGGTACCCAAAGGTGGGATCCTAAAGAATATGTAGTAATATGGTACCCAAAGGTGGGATCCTAAAGAATATGTAGTAATATGGTACCCAAAGGTGGGATCCTAAAGAATATGTAGTAATATGGTACCCAAAGGTGGGATCCTAAAGAATATGTAGTAATATGGTACCCAAAGGTGGGATCCTAAAGAATATGTAGTAATATGGTACCCAAAGGTGGGATCCTAAAGAATATGTAGTAATATGGTACCCAAAGGTGGGATCCTAAAGAATATGTAGTAATATGGTACCCAAAGGTGGGATCCTAAAGAATATGTAGTAATATGGTACCCAAAGGTGGGATCCTAAAGAATATGTAGTAATATGGTACCCAAAGGTGGGATCCTAAAGAATATGTAGGGATCCTAAAGAATATGTAGTAATATGGTACCCAAAGGTGGGATCCTAAATTAAGAATTTCCTTAAGTAGATACGTATGAAGGTATGTATGTATGTATGTGTGAATATAAGTGGTATGTATGAATGAATGTATGTATGTATGTATGTAGGTGTGTATGTAAGTAGTATGTGTATGTGTATATATATATCCAAGTGAGTATGTACGAAAGTGTGTGCACGTATGTAGGGTTGTGAGAAGGCATGTAATAGGTATGTATGTAGACATGTATGCATGTATGTATGTAGGTATGCACGTATGTAGGAACGTACGTATGAATGTAGGTACGTGGGTTTGTAAGTAGTTATGTGTGAACGGATGCACATATGTAAGTATGTATGAAAGTATATACGCATGTATTCAATGAAATTGAGTATTGACGATAACAATAATGTGCCTTGTGAACGAAGTGTAACGCAGGTAAAATGAGAAGTCTCACCACGGAATGTACGATCAGATGGAAAGCTGGGATGTAAAGAATTAACGGAACAAAAGTAAACGTGAATAAATCTTGTATGTTTATAATGCGTACTAATGTTATGAATTTAATGTGGTGAGCGCAGGTAGTACGAGTCATGAGGATCATCAAGGAACAGAGATCGAGGATCGAGTCACTAGTGAGATTGTACGGGAACGTTGATGTATATAATGTAGTAAACATAAGCTATGCTTTACTTAGTAAATAAGTTGATTGATGGATTTATGTGAAAGAGTTATGTTAAAGTTAATTTTTAAATAAGTTAAGGTGTTTATAATGAAAGAAAGTTTATGGCTTGAACTTCCGCTGCGACTTTTAGTCAAATACGTATTAGGGTCTTACACGCCTCAACTTAAGCCAAAAACTCACGCGGGCCGCGAGAGGTTATATTTTCAGAACTTTTAAATCTTTTGCAATGATGACAGAATCGGGTAATTAATAACGAAATCTTTCGTAATGATTTACCTGACCTTTCGGGTTTGAAGGGGTAACTTTGCGGTTTGGCCCTCGGTTAATTACAACTAGGGACCTCGTGTTATTTACCCGCGTTGTTAAGTCCCCGGTTAGTTTATTAATTATCCAGAAAGCCTTAACTTTCATTATTGACGCTTTTAACCCTTCTCCTACGAATTCGATCGTAACTTTCTCGTTTCATAACGAAACTTCGCGAAATTTATATATTATATTTTAGTGAGTGTATAATACCGTTACAAAGCCTTGGGAACGTCAAAGGGTCACTCAGAGGTATAATTAAACATGTTGACACGGTTAACCCCTGTAGCTTGTAATCTCTCACTTTCTTTCGCGTTTCGCTTCTGTACGATCTATGATTTATTCGTTTGAAGGTTCAAGCATTATTTAGGGTTACTATACAGTATGTTTACCCTTGTTGACATTTATAACCCTCGAATTTATATACTTTCAAGGTTTGTCAAAATTTGTCCTTTATTTAATATAAATGCCACGTGTAATCAAATGACACGTGTTAACACATTATTGGACGCAAAAATTTGAGGTGTTACATCCTCACCCCCTTAAAATAAATCTCGACCCGAGATTTACTCAAATAAATAGGGGTACTTTTCTTTCATTGTGTCTTCGACTTCCCACGTATATTCGGGACCTCTACGAGCATCCCATTTGACCTTTACAATCGGTACGTGCTTTCTTCGAAGCTTCTTCACCTGTCGATCTTCAATCGACAAAGGTTTTTCTATAAACTTTAAGCTCTCATCTATATGCACATCTGTGTGTGGAATCACCAATGATTCATCGGCGAAGCACTTTTTGAGATTGCAGATGTGGAATACATTGTGAATTCCATTGAGCTCTTCAGGCAAGTTCAACTTATAGGCAACTGATCCGACACGTTCAGTGACCTCAAAAGGTCCTATGTATCTCAGACTCAGTTTGCCTTTCTTGCCGAAACGCATCACCCCTTTCCAGGGCGATACTTTAAGCAACACCTTTTCACCCACTTCGAAGTGAAAATCCTTACGCTTTGGATCAGCGTAGCTCTTCTGCCTATCGCGGGCAGCCTTGAGACGTTCCCGAATCTGGACAATCTTGTCCGTTGTCTGGAAAACTATCTCTGGTCCCGATAATTGGACCTCTCCTACTTCCGCCCAACAAACAGGCGATCTGCATTTCCTACCGTATAATGCCTCGAAAGGCGCAGCCTTTATGCTGGTATGGTAGCTATTATTGTAGGAGAACTCGATTAGGGGTAGATTCTTATCCCAGTTACCACCTAAATCGATCGCACACGCACGAAGCATGTCTTCCAACGTTTGAATGGTACGCTCACTCTGACCATCCGTCTGTGGATGGTAAGCCGTACTGAAGTTCAAACGAGTGCCCAAAGATTGCTGGAAGCTCTTCCAGAAATGAGACGTGTACCTGGTATCCCTGTCGGAGATAATACTCACAGGTATGCCGTGTAAGGCTACAATCTTATCAACATAAAGTTGGGCTAACATATCGGAGTTATACGTCTCCTTGATGGGTAGAAAATGAGCTGATTTAGTCAGCCTATCAACTATGACCCATATTGTATCGTTTCCTTTCCTGGTTTTGGGTAACTTGGTTATGAAGTCCATAGATACGCATTCCCACTTCCACTCGGGAAGCTCAGGCTGTTGTAGCAAGCCAGATGGCTTTTGGTGCTCGGCTTTGACTTGAGCACAAGTCAAGCACTTTGCTACGTGGGCGGCCACAGACTTTTTCAAGCCTATCCACCAATAATTTGCCTTTAAATCTTGATACATTTTGTCTGCACCAGGATGGACTGAGTATTTGGAACTATGGGCTTCCTGGAGGATAACATCTCGTAGTCCTCCATAAATTGGAACCCATATACGTCCGTTCAATCTAAGGATTCCATCCTTGCTAAGAGTCAACTGCTCCTCAGTTACTCCTAACTTTTCATTAGGATAATTAGCTTCCAACACAGCCTCTCGCTGTGCAGCTAATATTCTCTCTATCAAATTGTTCTTGACTTCAATGCTCTTGGCATTGATTCGAATAGGTTTTACCCTTTCTTTCCTGCTTAAGGCATCAGCGACCACATTCGCTTTGCCGGGATGGTACCTGATCTCGCAATCATAGTCATTCAAGGTTTCCATCTAACGGCGCTGCCTCATGTTCAACTCCTTCTGGTTGAACAGGTGCTGGAGGCTTTTGTGATCAGAATAAATCACAAATTTAATACCATAAAGGTAATGCCTCCACAATTTTAGTGCAAATACAACGGCACCCAACTCCAAGTCGTGGGTGGTGTAATTCTTTTCGTGCACCTTTAATTGCCTTGAAGCATAGGCAATCACCTTGCCCTTCTGCATAAGCACACACCCCATGCCTGTGTGTGATGCATCGCAGTAAACTACGAATTCATCTGTACCTTCAGGTAGTGTCAACACAGGTGCATTGCTTAGCTTCTGCTTCAGGACTTCGAAGGACTCTTGCTGCTTTGGGCCCCAAATAAATTTTTCTTTCTTCTTGGTTAGGGAAGTCAAGGGCGCAGCAATCCTCGAAAAATTCTCAATAAACCTCCTGTAGTATCCTGCTAACCCCAGGAAACTACGAATTTCGGTAGGCGTCTTTGGCTCTTGCCAGTTCATGACTGCCTCTACCTTAGCGGGATCCACTTGGATACCACGCTCACTCACAACGTGACCTAAAAACTGAACTTCTCGTAGCCAGAATTCACATTTCGAGAATTTGGCGTAGAGTTTCTCACGCTGTAGTAATTCGAGAATGCAACGGAGGTGCTTCTCGTGGTCAGCTTGGTTCTTGGAATATATAAGGATATCGTTGATGAAGACTATGACAAATTTGTCCAAATACGGCTTGCAGACGCGATTCATGAGATCCATGAACGCAGCCGGTGCATTTGTGAGCCCAAAAGGCATCACTAGGAACTCGTAATGACCATAGCGAGTCCTAAATGCTGTCTTATGTACATCCTCATCTCTGACCCTTAGTTGATGATAGCCCGACCTTAAGTCGATCTTTGAGAAGTAGCTCGCTCCTTGCAGCTGATCGAATAGATCATCGATCCTCGGCAAAGGATATCTATTCTTTATGGTAACTTTATTTAGCTCTCGATAGTCGATGCACAACCGCATCGATCCGTCCTTCTTCTTTACAAATAGGACTGGTGCTCCCCAGGGAGATGAACTAGGTCTGATAAAACCTTTCGCCAGCAGTTCATCCAACTGGGTCCTCAGTTCCTTCATTTCCGTTGGAGCCAGCCTGTAAGGTGCTCTTGCTATCGGAGCTGCTCCAGGAATGATGTCTATTCTGAACTCCACTTGTCTATCTGGTGGCAAACCAGGTAGTTCTTCTGGAAAAACCTCGGGGTATTCAGAAATGACAGGAAGATCCTCGATCTTCGGCTTAGGTTCTTCTATTATCACCTGAGCCATGTAAATTACGCAGCCTCTGTTCAAACACCTTGAAGCTTTGAGCATAGATACGTCCTCGGGTAACCCGTACTGCGTATCTCCTCGAATGGTAAGTGATTCACCACTCGGAGTCTTTAGCACTATATGCCTTTTGCCGCAAATGATTTGGGCCTGATTACGGGATAACCGGTTCATGCTTAGGACTATGTCGAAACCCGCTAGTTTGAAGGGAAGTAGAGATAGAGGAAAATAGTGGTTCTTAATGGACATTTCACAACCCTCTAGGACGGTGGTGACGGTTTCTATCGTGCCGTCTGCTAGCTCTACTTCGTATTTTACATCTAGGGTTTTGGTCGGCATATTTAACAGTTGGCAAAATTTCTGGTCTACAAAGGATTTATCGGCGCCAGAATCGAATAGTACTCTTGCAAATATATGATTTACGAGAAAAGTACCTGTAAGCACATTGTCGTCCTGAACAGCCTCCTTTGCATCCATGCGAAAGACTCTCGCATTTGACTTCTTGGTCTCCTTCGCCTTTTTGGCGTTCTTAGGGCAGTTGCTCTTGATATGCCCCTTTTCATTACAACCATAGCAGGTTGCGTCTTTGATTTTCTTGCAATCCACAGTCTTATGATCCTTGGACTTGCATAGTCCACAGGAAAAAGTCTTTGGTTGTGACTGTGAATTCGATGCAAACCTGCACTTCCCAGAGTGGGGTTTCTTGCAGATTTTGCAGTTGGGCCTTTCACCAGTTTGCCCATCTTTCTTTGCCTCCGACCCTCTTTTGCCTTCACCGTTTCCACGGTGCTTCTTCCCTGATCTTCGTGAGGTATCATCCTCACGTTTTCTCTTCTCAGCCTCCTTGCTCCTTAGTGTCCCCAGACGGACAGCGTCTAAGGTGAGAGACAAGGAGAGGTCAGTAACTGACCTGAAGGTCGTCGGCCGGGAGGCCTTTACACTCGCCTTTATCGCAGGCTCCAAGCCCCCAATGAAACGGGCGATTCTTCTAGACTCTGGTGTCACAAGGTACGGAAGCAGGCGAGACATCGTATTGAAGCTCGTCAAATAAGCCTGGCAGTCCAGGTTCGTCATCACCAGTGACACAAAGTCAGCCTCGATCTTCTCAACCTCATGCTGAGGGCAGTAGTTTTCCTTAATGAGAGCAATAAATTCCTCCCATGTCATCTTGTATAAAGCAGACTTACCTGATGCCTGCACCAACGCTCTCCACCATGCCAGGGCCTCGCCCTTAAATGACTGGGACACATACTTCACCACATCCCTCTCTGCACACCCGCTGATGTCCACAATAGTGTCCATCTCATCTAGCCAGGTGATACAATCAACAACACCTTTCTCCCCTGTAAATTCCCGGGGCTTACAAGATACAAAGTATTTGTAGGTGCAACCCTTAGCATTGGATGCATCAGTATATTCTCTATCGCGATGAACGCTGTTCTCAGTGGACGAGTGTTTGTCGTCATCTTTCTTGGGTTGAGAGGGTGGTTTGGAGTGTGTCTTTGGTTTAGAGGGTGGTTTTGATACGGTTCTGCCTTGGGACTCAGTATATTGACGATCAAGAGCTGCCTGAACAACATTGTCAATCAGAGCCTTTAGCTGTGCGCCTGTCAGATGCACTGGCGCATTGTCGTAGTCATCTTCATTTGTATGGCTGTTCTCTCCATTGGGATCCGCCATTGTAACTTGAATCTGCTACAGAAGATAACAAAATTTTATTCAGGAGATTATTATATAATTGTCTTTTATGACAATTTGTCAACCATGGTAACAGAGACCATATTTGGTTAACTTATTACTCATTAATTATTAGGATTTGAATATATCATATTTCAGCTATATCAATAACATTGGCGGCATAAAGCCTAATTACGAGGATGTTTTATATTATTAGCCGAGATTTCAGAGAATCAAAGGCATAGAGATTTGAACCGTAGTTCTTTTATCTCCTTCTGACAGAGAGTCATAGACCACCACTGCCTTTTGTCTTTATAAGACAATTATTACGGCCCATAGGCACTACACCTCTAATGGATGTTTTAATATGGTTGGCCCGTAGGCACTACATCACTAATGGATGTTTTAATAAGATTGGCCCGTAGGCACTACATCACTAATGGATGTTTTAATAAGATTGGCCCGTAGGCACTACATCACTAATGGATGTTTTAATAAGATTGGTCACTTGCATAGGTGATTTAACCCACGATTTATAAATCATTTAGTTGGGCTTTGAAATCCTTAAAGGATTATTGTATAAGAATGACGCGCGTGATTTTAACGAATCACATCTGCCATGGTTGTTAACATGCTTGCAGCGGTTAACAAGGAATCTGAATCTTTTAATTAAGTCCTACCATCTTGACCGGATCTTAAAAGACACCAGGCTAGGTTTCACTCGTAAGATTCTTTATTTAGGCAGATCAATTTAAAAGGATTGGTTTTGATTTATTTCATACATATTAAAACAAAACTCATAACATACATTCCATAATCTCAAATACAATTACATATTGCCCTAAACGGGTCTTTCAAATAGTACATACCTCCTTAGAGGTTTAAAATAAGTGACAAGTCCATGCAGGGACTAACATAAGATAAGTGTCCATGCAAGGACTAAAAGATAAGTCCACGTAGGGACTGAAATACGATAAATGTCCACGTAGGGACTTCTTTTAAAGTAGAAATTACATTAGTACAACTATTAAGGGCTAGTGGTCACGTTTCTTCTTTTTGCCCTTTAGTAGGTTCGCCAAGCCTTTGAGAAATCCTCGGTGGCTCTTTTTCTCTTCCTCGAACTCTCTCTCCACACGATCTAGTCGATGGAGTATCTCTTCCTGTTCAGGAGGAGAGAATCGTGGTTGTGGCGCTTGTTGCGGAACTGGAGGTCTGGGAGGGATTGGATACCCATGAGCTGAGTAGTCCGGTGGTCCCATGTTCCCATGAGCTCCGTCGGGGTATCGCGCATTATATCTAGCCGACACCACATATGGGTCGCGCTCATAATTATAGTTGTAATGTGCCTGGGACGGTTCAAACGGGTTGTAAGCCGTTGGACCCGTGTAAGCAGGTATGGGTTGGTCGTACCCAAATGGCGGCGAATTTGGTGCAGCTGGTGCGGAGTTCGCCTCCTGTATAGGACTTGAAGGTCCTTCTTCTTGTAGTGGCGGAAAGTGGCTACTACTAGAGTGTCGAGGGGTGCTGAAGTGGATACCCCCTCCTCCTCGTGTGGACATACGCCTTGGCGGATCAGGTATTACTGGTTGCGCCGGTGGCGGAGGTGGTGGCGTAACTGTCACAAAGCGTGAATCCTCAGAGGGATCCTGTGGATGTTGTGGTTGTTGTGATGTCTGTTGAGGTGGCGTGTAGTACCACTCATGTCGGTCAAACAACGCTTGGAAACTGTCTGGTCCCTGATAGGGTGTGCCATGGAAGGATGACCTATCAGAGACTTCTATCGGATGCGTGGGCGTACCACGAGCAGGTTCAGTTGGGTCAGTATCTTCATCCTTATGGTCCTCGGAGAAGTGATCTTGTGGCCCTAGTGGAACAAAACCTGAAGGTTCCTGTATGTAGTCAGCTGGATTAAACTGACCTATGAAGTACGGAGTAGGGTCGTCGTAATTTCGGTGCGATACCGAACGTTGTAGAGGTATGAAGGAAGGTTGTGGGTTGTTGGGATCATTCTCTGAGTTTGGCCCAAAGGAGTGCCGGTAGGATGGCATCGAGCTGTGCGAGGTGGAATGCCTCGCGGGTTCGTAAAGGTCTCTTCGTCGTTGTGGTTCTTCGCTCCTTGTCATCGAAGGAGGTCTTGTACCTGACGGTCCAGCTTCGTGATCGTGATGTGTCACGACATCTCCTCTGCCTCTTCTTCCCCTTCCTCGGAATATAACAGGTGGCATTTTCCTGCTTTATAAAACTTTAAATTCCAGTAATAAAAGAAAAGGACAAAATTGGAATAACAATTCGAATTTGTCCTAAGTTCTTGTCTAGACTCAAGTATGTGCAATTGTGTCATTGAGATTAAACATAATAGGATAGTGTTTAATTCACTCAATGTTGGTTCTGATACCAACCTGTCACACCCCGATTTCCACGTGTCTCACCGGTGGGCCCGGTGGGGGATTACCGTGACGATGTTGGCAACAATATAGTCAAACCACACAATTATATAAATGCACAGCGGAAGCTTTAAAGATAATATATACTTCAACCTCTGGTTGTAATATCAAATGTATTACAGAAGTCGAATGTATCCACAGCGGATCAAAATAAATAAATATTGTTCATTCAGATACGGCATCGAGTTTGCGAGACTATTCGTGATGCTTAGGAAGCTTATACCAGCCAATTTCGTATAGTACCTGCACTTAATCTTTTTGGGGAAAATACGTCAGTTTACACTGGTAAATACATTCAACTGACACATTTGAAAATGTTTATTAAAATTGATTTGAATGCACAAGGCACAAACTCTTTTATAACTTGGGAAAATTATTAAAATCTTGTGAACGTTTTACATGTTCTTTTATGCGTTCAGTAGCCCGGGTCGTGCCGGGTTAAAGATTTATAGACACACCACATTGCGTAAAACCGTAGTATAAAAACCAACGGCTACGTCTTTTAATTTAATGTCGACAATATATACCGGGTGTACGCCTACACCGGGATGTCGATGGTCGTGGCCATTTCGTAAAATGATGCCAAGGATATCCGGGACAACGGTCATTAAACCCCCCAAAGGCTTTTAAGAAACAAAACTGTTTAGATGAGCCGATCATATTATTTAATTAACCACCTAAGCGATGGAAAAATATAATGCTCAATCAAGCGGTATTAATATACCGTAACCCAAGCCCATATAGGGGAAATAAGTTAAAGTATTTACCTTTGCAAGTATTATTCCTTAGTTCGATTAAATCACCGATAGCTTTTATTGGGCTCCTAATCTGGAACGAAGGTTTTAATTAACCTCTTAGAATCCTAACGGGTCTTTATATTGGCCGTAGCCTAGACCGGTTGGTTCCGGAATATAATTATGGTTTAATCGCGCGAAAAGGCGAAAACCGAGAATGCAGTGTGATTCTGACCCAACAAATTCAGAGACTTGTTTTATATGGGTTTATGGTTCACACTCTGGATCTTGGGGTTCAAATAATATAATTTGACCCGTATTGGCTAAATTATGAAAACTAGTTTCATAAGCCGAACCGTGCGCGCAATAGGCGAAACGGTTAACCATGGGAGTCTTACGCTTATTTCCTGAGTCAATATGCCTTAAAGAGGTTGTGGTATCAGTAGGATACCTTCCGTGATGCCCGTAACGAGTTTAAGTTAATATTACGCCCCGTAGGGGCTTTTCGGTCATTTTAAAGACTTTTAAAGAGCTTTTCGAGTTCTACAGGAAATCTGAGTTTCCCGAACAGTTTATAAAGTCTAAAATACTTTATTTATTATTTAAAATCAGTAGCAACTGGAATCGGGTCTAAAGACCTTGTAGAACTCATGTTTTGGTCAAAAAGGGCATATTCGGTATTTACCGAACCGTAGCCATAACCGCAGGTTATGAGCAAGGTAAAAATTATTAAAAATCTCTAAAATTCCCAAAATATTATTTTATAACAGTGGGTAAAAGTTTTGGTGACGAAATCTTGGTTTAGATAGGTGTTATGCTAATTGCGCCTTTTATTACAAAAGTTTATTTTAACCGCGCTATTTAGCATAACTCTCATTCTAGACCTCGGATTGACGTGAAATTTTAAGGACACGCTTATAATTTAATAAGCAAGGTTCTGGTCCGTTCACGTGTCCGAAATACTCGTTTTATTTTCAAAAGGCCGTTACGGTCAACTTTTAGGCGGTTAACGGAAATGCGCAAAAGACTCGGATAACTCTTGAACCGGTCACAGAGGGTTATACCATTATGTAACCCGGTCCTAAGAGAGTCCTAAGGCATATCTATACCTCACTAAAACGGGTCAGAACTGAAGTCAAAGCAAAAGTCAAACTTTTGCGACATTCGGCTCCGAACCGGTTCAATATAGCAAATGGTCGATTCAAACGAGCGCAAACAAGTTTATATGCTTAATATCATGTTTTATGAACATCAAAACAGGTTTCATAACGTATACATTACAGATTATGTAGAAAACGGCAAAATGACTTTCTGTTGACTTTTTAAGTGCGCGTTTGACTCGATATTTGACATAGTTAGGGTGGTGATCAGAGGGAACCCTTTTAGGGGTTTATTACCCACATAAATACCAACTCAAAACTACTTTTGATCCGACAATTCACTGGACCATTTGTGATTTATTGCTATGACAACCGTTAGTTACGACGGTTGAGTTTATAGGCTAAATCTATGGAAATATGAGACCAAAATGGTTGTGAACGACTTACAGAAGTTGTATCTTGCTTAGAGAGCAGAAGAGAATGCTAGAGAGCTTCTTAGAATGATCAGATAGAAGTGTTTGAGTTGTGTGAATGTTATGAACCAAACTAGCCTATTTATAGTGAAACAATGCACTCAAGATCATCACACAACAGCCTACAGCTGACCATGGATGATGGGCATGTGTCCCCTGGAGCTATGGGTCAAGTATAGGGTGCCCATGCCTCATTTATTGGTGTTTGATCGTTCATAATGCTCAAAAGGCAAGAAAATACAAAGTTTCTGCATCTGGGCGTCACAGGCGGCCCGCATGGAGAATCCATGCTACTTTTACGCGGGCCGCCTGAGATTCAAAAATCAGGCGAGTAAAAGAGGAGGCTCGCGGCCCGCCTCAACTTAAGCCAAAACCTCACGCGGGCCGCGAGAGGTTATATTTTCAGAACTTTTAAATCTTTTGCTATGATGACAGAATCGGGTAATTAATAACGAAATCTTTCGTAATGATTTACCTGAACTTTCGGGTTTGAAGGGGTAACTTTGCGGTTTGGCCCTCGGTTAATTACAACTAGGGACCTCGTGTTATTTACCCGCGTTGTTAAGTCCCCGGTTAGTTTATTAATTATTCAGAAAGCCTTAACTTTCATTATTGACGCTTTTAACCCTTCTCCTACGAATTCGATCGTAACTTTCTCGTTTCATAACGAAACTTCGCGAAATTTATATATTATATTTTAGTGAGTGTATAATACCGTTACAAAGCCTTGGGAACGTCAAAGGGTCACTCAGAGGTATAATTAAACATGTTGACACGGTTAACCCCTGTAGCTTGTAATCTCTCACTTTCTTTCGCGTTTCGCTTCTGTACGATCTATGATTTATTCGTTTGAAGGTTCAAGCATTATTTAGGGTTACTATACAGTATATTTACCCTTGTTGACATTTATAACCCTCGAATTTATATACTTTCAAGGTTTGTCAAAATTTGTCCTTTATTTAATATAAATGCCACGTGTAATCAAATGACACGTGTTAACACATTATTGGACGCAAAAATTCGAGGTGTTACACTCTAGGGTTTGTGTTGTGTGGGTAAAATGAAGAAAAAAAAAGAAGATAAAAAGATATGTGGCAGGAGATGGTAAGATCATGTATCAAGGATTTGTACGTACAATGTTACAAAGCACAAACTATAAACTAAGCATAATGTACAACCTCTAATGCCTAGAAATGTTAGAAATTAGAGTATTATATAATTGAGTGGTAAGGTTTATTGTTTTGGTGTGCTTGAGTAATAAGAAAGTAGAAAGAGTAGTGACCTGGGTTTGTGTTTCGGTTCCAATATTCAGGCTTGTTGTCCATGGCTTTATAGCCTAGTGGCATCTTGGTGGTGGGATAAGGCTTTGGGACCTATAGGTCCTGGGTTCGATTCCCACAAGGGGGGTTTTCCCATGTTTATTGGGTTTCCTCCTGAATTGGTGTGGCATTATGCCTAGTGGAGATGGATATGATCGGGTGGTTCCTCTGGTGGCACGATGATACTCCAGTGGTCCGTCAGTGATCCAAATTTGCCGTTCAAAAAAAAAAAAAAAAAAAAAAAAAAAAAAAAAAAAAAAAAAATATTCAGGCTTGTTCTTGGGTCTAATTGAATCAAAGTAGAAAAAAGCTTCGTTCATGCTTAGCACTGAAAATTACTACATAAAGCATCAAGATGTACTAAAAATTAAAATTATATAAGACTTTGGAATAATAATTATAAACGCCTACTTAAGGAAAAAACAATATATCTCAATCAGTAGCTGAGCTTGAACGAAAACTCAGTGATGAGGATCGACTCTCAAAATCCAAATTGGTGGGGGCCGATCTCGATCCAATATTTTACACTAAAAAAAAATCAAAACTTTTCAGTAAAATTAACACTACGAGCGAAAAATCGATGGGTCCGAGGCACCCTGGCCCCAATAAATCTCCGCCCACGGTCTCAAACTTATAATATGATGTAATAATAATAGCTATGGCGGTATTTCATTTTATATTATCCACGCATAATTTGTGGCCGGACTTGGTCTGAATTACATCAAATAATTATCTGTATAGCCAATAAGAAAATTAAGTTTAAGCATATGATAACTTTATAATTTGGTCATCTCCAGTACATTATTCTTTAGAATAATAATCTTTTGGCTTAATCTATCGTTACCCATAGAAAATCAACATATCCTCATTTACCAACCCTGCTTCATGTGTGCCTTGTATAAGATCACCTAAAGTACAAATATCGGCCTGTTCAAGATCCACAAATAATAATAAAGCTCAACATGAAGTTTTGCAGTTCAAAAAAATATAAAGCTCGAAATATTGTGTCGTTTTATAGGAGTCAAATCAACCAAATGCAAGAAGCTGGGGGGAAAAGAACAGTAGATATATGAGTCAGATCCAAGCGCCTTACAAATTATGAGCCTTATGCATAGTTGCAATCGCCCATATTGAGTGAGTTTTTTTTTTTTTTTCTTTTTCATTCATTTAAACAGAAAAAAAAACACATTTACAATCACAACGTGTTATGACTGGAATAATAACTATCGGAAACAGTTAACTAATAATAACTAATCCTCACTCAGCACACATGGAGAGATTCTTACTGCTATGTATTTATGACATTACTCATCACATAGGGTATATACATTTTTCCATCTTATTTAAAAACATGACACTTTTTATGGGGTGTTTCCATCTTATATATTTTCCTTCTACAAGTTTTTAAGTATTTGACATTGTTCACACACACACACATCAAATAATAAAATGTTTTTTTTAAGTATTTGAGATTGTTCACACACCAAAAAAATAAAATGTTTTTGTTCATTCTAAAATTTGAAAAATAAATAAAGAAAGTAACATTATTGAGTTTATTTTATATATTTAGGATTAATTGGTTTTTGTTTTTTTTAATAATGGTTATAAAAACGGTTATTTCGGTTAACTAGTTTGGTTAATAACCTAATTGGTCATATAGGTTAGGTTTTTAGTCATGTTCAAACCGTTATTGGCCTAACCGGTTTTGACCAAGCAAATAAATAACTGTTTCTGTTAATCAATAACGGGCGGAAAAAAAACGGTTAATTGTATTGCATCATGCTAGTCCAGTCCAATTCAAGCTGAGCCAGCCTCACTCAGCCAATACACGGATCGAGATGCACAAATGGTATAAGGACCGGGCCTGTGCTCTGGAAGCAAGCCCAATATATGACTTCTTAATCTTTTCCATAAACAAAATTTAGAGTAAATTACGTTTTTGGCCCCTGTGGTTATATCACTTTTACTATATTAGTCCAAAATAAGAATTTTTAACATATCTGCCCCCATGGTCTCTATAACTAACCATTTTGGCCCATAAGTCTAGAGATCATGGGGGCCAAAATGGTTAGTTATAGAGACCATAGGGGCCAAAATGGTTAGACTTAAGGGCCAAAATGGTTAGTTATAGAGACCATGGGGGCAGAGATGTTAAAAATTCTTATTTTAAGCTAATATTGTAAAAGTGATATAACCACAAGGGCCAAAAACGTAATTTACTCCAAAATTTATTTGTTTATTTTTCCTTACTGGATCAGGTACACCTTCCAATACTTAATATTTTTTATGGCCTCAACAAATACTTGTATTTTATTTTTTATGGCCTCAACAACATTAGGAAGTAGGAACCAATAAACTTAAAGAAGGTATTTGAAGATTAATACAAGTTGTGCTCGTAAACATAAAAAAAAAATATTAGTATTCCATGAATTTGTGCAACCTGCGACGAAAACGTCAATTCTTAATGTTTTTTCAATCAAACTCATCAAGACGTGAATTCCTATAGCAACCTGTTTTTGGAATCTTTAATGTTTAATGAAAACGCCAACCAGGTTTAAGAGTCCATGCTTAAACAAACACTTGTTAATTAATCCAGGATTAATTAATCCCATTATACGACAAATCTGCCGTCTTGATAGTTGATACGAAATCAAACCCATGTAAAACCAACCACATTCATCCAAACAACTCACCAGTTTCTGTGCACTTTCTCCTTTCGTTTGTGTAAATCCAAAAACACCCTGTCAATTAAGATAACATTTACCCAAAACAAAAACATCATATCTTCCGAAAAACAGCACATCCACCTCATCTCGTTTTAATTAATCCCAACAACCCCCAAGATTAATATTATTTATTCATTAAGCATCCTCAACTCACGTACACTTCTCTTTCCAAACAATACTTGTGATCCAGACTAAATGATCAAGCAAGACACTTTGTTCATTCCCGGTTTTCCTTCCAACACCGGCCCGAATCAAGAAACCATGTTTGTAGACACTGAACCAAACCCGACATCCGATCCAATCTCGGATTGGTTAGAGGATTCAGCATCTTACATACCATCTTTTCTTGATGACCCTTTTGGATCTAATACTATCATTGATGATCGTTGGTGGGTCCAACCTCAAGATCTTGATCAAGAAATCTTTAGTACTAGTGTTGCCAACAGCACAAACACACCCGCTACAACTTCTGATTTACTTGTTTTCTCCGATCAGTCAAAGCAGCTTACTACCGATTCATCCAAGAAACGAAAAGCACCATCGACGGCACAAGTTAAAAAGCCCGTAAATAGACGGGGTCAAGGAAAGTCAACAAAGGATGGTTGTAATAGCGATAACAGAAGCGGCAGGTGGGCCGAGCAGTTGCTGAACCCGTGTGCCTCAGCTATTAGTGCCGGAAACGTATCACGTGTCCGGCACCTGCTTGTCGTCCTCCGTGAACTTGCTTCGCCCACGGGGGACGCCAATTACAGACTGGCGGCATACGGGTTACAAGCCCTGTCCCACTATCTCTCCACCACCCGTGCCAGGGTGGCGGAGGTGGTTCTGCCAGCTTCCAATTTTTCCACTGTCAAACCAAAATTCTTCCAACAATCGCTTATCAATTTTAATGATATTAATCCTTGGTTTACCATCCCGAACCATATCGCCAACAACGCCATCCTCCAGGTGTTATCAGACCATGACCGCGGGTCGAGTGGTGGTTTACACATACTTGATATCGGTGTCTCTCATGGGGTCCAATGGCCCACGCTGCTAGAAGCACTGAGTCGCCTGCCACGAGGACCTCCACCATTGGTTCGACTAACCATAGTAACCCCAACACCCGATAACACCCAGATTCCCTTCGCAAACGGGCCACCCGGTCACAATTTCATCTCAAACATTCTCCGTCTAGCAAACGACTACAAGATCAACCTACACATTAACACAGTTGACAGCTGTCCTTTACAAAATCTAAATACTCAAATCATCAAATCATCTCCTGAAGATATCTTAATTGTATGTGCTCAGTTTAGACTTCACAATCTGAACCACAACAATCCAGATAACAGAACTGAGTTCTTAAAAGCTATGCGACGTCTCGAACCAAAAGGAGTGATATTAAACGACAACAACGCGGACTGCAGCTGTAACAGCTGCAGTACGTTCGAGACAGGGTTCGCGAGGAAGGTGGACAACTTGTGGAGTTTTTTGGACTCAACAAGTGTGGCATTTAAAGGGAGGGACATGGATGAAAGAAAGATGATGGAAGGTGAGGCTTCAAAGGCGTTAATGAGCATGTGTAGTATGAACGAACGGAAAGAAAAATGGGCTGAAAGGATGATCGGTGCTGGGTTCGCAGGGGATGTCTTTCGGGAAGATGTTATGGAGGGAGCGCGGGCCTTGTTGAGGAAGTATGACAACAATTGGGAGCTGAGGGTTGATGAATGTGTGGGGTTATGGTGGAAAGGGCAGCCTGTTTCATTTTGCTCTTTGTGGAAAATAGATTCAAAAAGTAGTTAGAAGTTAGAACCGTTACCATCAACAAATAAGCTAAATATGCATTATTTCTATCAGTTTAATCTGTTTTTCTTCTCAAATGTCTGCTCTCTTGAATTTGATTTATGGGATGAAAAAATAACCGAGTCGGGCATTTCATCGAACATGTGAAGAGCATACCCAAATCCTAACAAGAAAAAAAACGGCAGTGAAACACCAACTTAAGCAATCTCTTAACTTGCTGTCTAATGTCAAACTTGATCCTAGTTTTTAGCTAAAATTCCAGTTTTCTAGATGTAGTTTATTTGTTGAGTTCTTCCTTACGCCTGGATGAGGTTTTAGGTTTAGATATCAAGTTTTAACAAAACTAAATCAGAAATTCTAAACTCGTATTCATAGGACACAAAATTTAAATCTAAGATTCAAGTATTCAACACAACTACACAAGTATTCAGATATGCAGTGGCGTACCTAAGATATGTCTCCTGTAGGCTCACCTTTTCCGGTAGTCAAATTTCTCACAATCAAACATTAAAACTTTCTGTTACATGAATAATTAGAAAACACACAATGACAAGGTGTACATGAGAATTGATACAGGCTTAGCAGCGGCATAACATTGATTTATTACTAAAACTGTAAATATCTGTTGCATCATTCTTTGTTTACAACATGTCACTTAAGGAGCTAGCTCTTTGGGTGGAGAATGGAGATCCTCAAGCATCAGTCACTCCCTTTCAGGCGGGCCCTGAGAATTCGTGTACCCTATTCGAGTACAAAAAAACGTGCCCTTAGGTCCAATGGCGAAGCTTGACCCGAATGACGGGGGGTCAAAAACGTATATACCAAAAAATTGCTATAGAACCGGGGGGTCGGGCGCCCCTCCCCGCCCCTTCTATACTTCGCCACTGCTTAGTTCTTAACGAACTTGCGTATTTGGCTCACTAAAGGTCTAAACCTAATGCCAATGGGCTAACAACTAATCTAAACCATAAAAATAGTTTTGTAAGTAAGCCTATACTGGTGTTTGTAACTTTGTATGAGTATACCCTATTAATTTTTTTTACATATACGTATCAATTTTTTTAAATAACGTGTCTTTTGAAATATCGGGCTCTGGCCGGTGATCCTCCCCGCCCACCCTCAGGACCGGCCATGCTCCCTTTTGCCAATAGGGCAACACGAGGGCACAAACGTACACACTTACGTGTGCAAATAATAGAAACACAATGAATCCCAGTGCACAGACTAGTTTTAAAAGGTAAAACACAAATAAGGACTAACCTACACACCTAAACAGGCAAGCGTACCTATCGTATTATAGTATAGTTAGGGAAAGAGACCGGATATCACTTCCGTGGACATGGAAGCTCTTGATACTAAGCTTATCTATTAATATGTAATCGATGAAAATGATGGAAGTCGAATAAGAACAATGAAAACTGATAATGGGTGCAATACAGTAATCGATGAAAATGATGGAAGTAGAATAAGAACAATGAAAACTGATAATGGGTGCAATAAAGAACGAGAAACAATCAACATGAGAAAGGTAAAACCATCCATAATTATATGGATAGACGTTTTTCAGTTTTTGTGTCGAACTTGTTCCAATATGGATGGAACATTAAATCGATGACATTATTTCGTGTTTGGCGTGAAAAATATATAAAAACATATTACGAATATTAAGTATCGTAATTTATTGTTTTAGTGGGTATAAGTTAGTTTTTAACGAATTATAACTTATACACTAATAATTTTTGCCAATATCCTTAAGGGTTGCTTGTATGAAATTGTGAACAAAAGGCATGGTTCCTTGATTTGTTAATTGTAATACAATCATTATAGATGAGGTTAGTATTGTATACTGTATAGTTGTTGTCCTCCTACTAAGTAAAATCCAATTTACACATGTGTACATTTTGCTTTTAGGGCCATCCAGGAAGACTTAGTACAAAGAAAAAGGATTTTCATAAACGCATCATCATATTTTGTACTTTATTTGACTTATTGTGATGTTTAACTTAATTAACGGGATGAAGTATTGATTTCGATTACTGTATTAGTGACATGTCAGCGCTAGCCGGGTTGGGGTGTGACACAAATATTCTATAAATTTAATAAAGAATATAACTTGTTGGTTAAAAATGATACAAAACTAAACTTGGGCTTTTCCGGGAAGGACAACAAAACACCAAAAGCAGATAAATAAGAACTGAGTAGGGCCTAAACAAAAGCCCAAACTATAGATGGGTTACAATTTCTTTCTGGGTATTTTCTTGAATTTCTCATGATATATTGCAGTGGTGGTTACGAAAAAGACAAGTTGTAACTTGTAGGAGACGAAGACGATTACGTTCAAGATAAATGTTCATAAACAACTTGAAAGAAACAAACAGGTGTACAAATTCGATCTCTAAATGATCATTATCATCGTATAGTATTTTGTGATTAAATAAATTATATTAATCCTAAAAAAACATTCATATGCTTTTACATTGAATTTTCTTTTAAATATTCAAACGCCAGTTTTTCAAAGATTACAGGTGATAAAAATAGTACAAAACTATTAATATTGTCGAATGGACTACTGAATTCGCATGTTAGAATATCAAAGCTTTAATTGGTTATTGAAATATTGAAAGGTGAAGGGGTATGGTCCTAAAAGCCGCGCTGATCAATCAGGTCGCGCGCAAGACCATACTCCTACTACATTAACCTGACAAACTTACTAGACCCCGCGGCGACTAATTAGGAAAAACCTAGGTCGCGCGCGAGGCCCAAGCAAAGTTAAAGCTCGGATTCTACACTTAGCATCCTGGATGAAAACCCTCACTCCCTGGACCTTGCGCCGGCTATATAGGTTTGCCCCAGAGGCTGCGCGGGAACAGAAGCGCGGGTCCTTCCTGGAAAATACAAAAGGTACGAGTAGCGGAGAAATGGGCCAATAAGCGTCCAACATGCTGTATCCTATCGTGTTCCACGATTAGCAATCGTGCAGGAGACAAGAAGGTACACAAGGACGCCTACGTCGCACCAATCACCGTGCAACGACATCTACTCCATGATCTCCACTCAGATGTCAGAGAGACAACAAAGACGACAGCCAGGACACGTGGCTCCACTCAGTGTGCGCCAACTCCATTTCCTTCTAGAAACGCTAACGGCCATGATAGAAGTGACAAGAAGGATATTCCTTGTTGTCGACTTCAGGCCCAAGGCCCATCAGCCCATCTCCTCCTACACTACTCCGGCTATAAATAGGGACCTTCATGTACAGGTTAATTCTATTTTGTTCTCTGCTCTCTCACTACTAATCACACACTTATTTCCTCAAAACGCATACTTATTCTCACACCGGAGAGTGGTTAAGAGGAGAACCCCCCTATTCCCCTCCTCTTAACAAGCTTAACGGGGTGTTTAGTGTTTTGCAGGAAGATCAAGGCATCAGCTCAGGAAGGATTAAGGAGATTAACCTTTATGGTCGAAACATAAGCCCAAACTAATCACTCGATTAGTTCCGTGTTTCTTCAAAAGCAAACACATGATATTTACTTTAATAAAGTTACTAAGTTAGGTTATTTCCTGTTTATTTCAAGACCATAAATAAGCGTGGGAGATATACCATACCAGTATATATGTTGTTGGTAATTTTATAATTTTAACAATAGCCATTAAATTGTTTGTAGAAATGAAGCAAGTGTGTGTATACACAATCAAGGTGATAGAAACAAGGTAACAAGTTTGTTGAGTGAATGTGGAGCTTCCATATTTGCAGCATGTCCTACGTTAGGGAAAGATACCGGATATCACTTCCGTGGACATGGAAGCTCTTGATACTAAGCTTATCTATTAATATGTAATCGATGAAAATAATGGAAGTAGAATAAGAACAATGAAGTGCAATAAAGTAATCGATGAAAATGATGGAAGTAGAATAAGAACAATGAAAACTGATAATGGGTGCAACAAAGAACGAGAAACAATCAACATGAGAAAGGTAAAACTACCCATATTAATATGGATAGTCGTTTTTGTGTCGAAATTGTTTCAATATGTCTGGAACATTAAATCGATGACATTATTTTGTGTTTGGCGTGAAAAATATATAAAAACATATTACGAATATTAAGTATCGTAATTTAATGTTTTAGTGCGTATAAGTTAGTTTTTAACGAATTATAACTTTATACACTAATAATTTTTGCAAATACCCTTGAGGGTTGCTTGTATGAAATTGTGAACAAAAGGCATGGTTCCTTGATTTGTTAATTGTAGTACAATCATTATAGATTAGGTTAGTATTGTATATTGTATAGTTGTTGTCGTCCTACTAAGTAAAATCCAATTTACACACGTGTACATTTTGCTTTTGTGTACCTTGCCATCCAGGAAGACTTAGAAAAGAGCTCAAGGGACAAAGAAAATGGATTTTCATAAACGCATCATGATATTTTGTACTTTATTTGGCTTATTGTGATGTTTAACTCAATTAACGGGATGAACTATTGATTTTTCGATTAGTGTATTAGTGACATGTCAGCGCTAGCTAGGTTGGGGTGTAACACAAATATTCTATAAATTTAATAAAGAATATAACTTGGGCCTAAACAAAACACCAAAAGCAGATAAATAAGAACTAAACTTGGGCTTTGCCGGGAAGGACAACAAAACACCAAAAGCAGATAAATAAGAACTGAGTAGGGCCTAAACAAAAGCCCAAACTATAGATGGGTTTCAATTTCTTTCTGGGTATTTTCTTGAATTTCTCATGATTTATTGCACTCAGTGGTGGTTACGAAAAAGACAAGTTGTAACTTGTAGGAGACGAAGACGATTACGTTCAAGATAACAAAAAACAACTTGAAAGAAACAAACAGGTGTACAAATTCGATCTCTAAATGATCATTATCATCTTACAGTATTTTGTGATTAAATAAATAATATTAATCCTAAAAAAACATTCATATGCTTTTACATTGAATTTTCTTTTAAATATTCAAACGTCATATAGCCTTAGTTTTTCATATAAAAATCTTGTTTTGTAATTTGTATAAAAAATAATTATGCGTACGACAAACGCATGAGTTTTTCAAAGATTACAGGTAATAAAAATAGTACAAAACTATTAAGGGGACTGGGGGTGGTCCGTGATGGCCACCCCATCACTCGTTAAAAAATAACGCACACCGACGCCGTCTAATGTATCACGCGTTGAATTTGTAACGCGTTCTTTATATCACGCGTTGAAAACAATAGCCACAAAGATTGTTTTGTCGTTTATGCAATTGAATTAATAGCAACTTTGATGAAAAATACAAATTAGCCTCTCAACTTTTGTTAGCTATTTTTAAATAGCTTTCTTTAATTGCAATTCAGGTCCCTCTTCTTTATATAAATTTTAATTGCCCATCTCGACGAACCGTTTAAGTTGGTTGTAATTTAACAAAAGCGCGAGATTTGCGAAATGTGGGGTTGGGAGATGCCACCCGTTTAATTTAAGTTTTTTTTTTTCCAATGTTTAGTTGTTTTTTATTTTGCTATGTAATTTATTTTTTAATTTTAATAAAATTTATAATTTAGTGTTTTATTGTACGTTAATTTCTAATTTTAAAATAAAAATTAAAAAAAAAATTGTGAGTGATAGAATTCTATCACTAGTGATCACCGCCACTACAAAATGGTTGTGAGTGATAGAATAGTGACTGATGATATGGCAGGAGTTGATTGGATGCTTGTGAGTGATGGAATTCTATCACTAGTGACCAGTGGCGGACTTATACTATTAATAGGGGTAGCACGGGCTACCCCTCAACCCCGTATTCGTAGTGTAAAAATACCCTTTAACTTCATTTTCGTAGTGTAAAAATACCTCTCAACTCCGTTTCTGTTATATAAAGGATACCCCTGATCCCAAAAAAAAAATTAGGATACCCCTAACTTTTTGGGTTAGTTCCGCCACTGCTAGTGATCACCCCCACTCCCCTTAATATTGTGGAATGGACTACTGAATTCGCATGTTAGGATATCAAAGCTTTAATTGGTTATTGAAATAATGAAAACAAACACATGAAATTTACTTTAATAAAGTTAGGTTATTTCCTGTTTATTTCAAGACCATAAATAAGCATGGGAGATATACCATACCAGTATATATGTTGTTGGTAATTTTATAATTTTAACAATAGCCATTAAATTGTTTGTAGAAATGAAGCAAGTGTATACACAATCAAGGTGATAGAAACAAGGTAACAAGTTTGTTAAGTGAATGTGGAGCTTCCATATTTGCAGCATGTCCTACGTTCTTCAGTATCTCAAGCTTCGATTTGGATCCCAAATGACTGTAGTATTACATGTTTATTATTTATTAGTTATTAGTATTAATATTAATACTAAATAATTTTAGGTAAAGAAAAAGTGAAAAGATGGAAGACAAACCTATGTAGCTGATGTGCTAATTGAATTGGGAAAATTTGGTCCTTATCTCCCCATATTAAAAGTGTTTCCTTCACCATCCAAAATCAAAATCAAATTAAATTCTATCAATTCAACTTAAAGGGCTAATTTAAACTTCATATTAAAGATAGAGTAAATTACACAGATTGTCCTTTAATTACACCTTAAATTGCAGTCCCTGCCCTTTCCCTTTAATTTGTGCATTCCATGTCCTTTAAATAACAAATTTGCACACTCCTTGTCCTTTTCTCCAAACCCCATCCAAAAACCCAGTTAAATGCACCCATGTGCCTCTCACATGATGGGTAAAATTGTAAATGACCTTCCACCTACCCTTAAAAACCCCAGGACTCCGACCTTCACTTTTGCTGGTTTAAAATGCCTCCACGGCCACCCTTCCTTCTCCGAGCTCCCTCGTATCACTCCGCACACACCCCTCTTAATCTGCCCATCTAGAGATAAAGCAAGGTGAGAGAGAGAATCAGAGGTGAGAGAGAGAGAGAGAGAGAGTGTGTCGCGAGTGCAGCGACAGTGGGAAGAACCACCGTTACGACGACGGCAGAACAGGGGCCACTGGCGGCTGCCGCATCCGGTGGTGGAGGAGGTGGTTTCGTGGGATTGAATAATGGTGATGTGCGGCGCCCAAACGCTACCCTCTTCACCCTCCTGCTGTCTTTAGCCGCCGGAATTCGAAGCACAACTTTAACAGCGTTTCTGTTCAGGTCTTCGTACCCCGGTAAGGCTTCGAATCTGATCGGGTAAGATTGTAAGTGTCCAATGTTGCTAGTTCGCTTTAATCGTGATAATTTTCTGATCTTAAACCCCGTCTCACGTTCTATAGTGATTCTCATAGGGTTGGCAGTCGTTTGGGTTGAATCTGGTGGTTGTGGTCACCGGAAATATAGGAGGCAGTCGGGATGTCGAGTGGCGGTGTCGACAACTGACGACGGAAACAACAACGGCAGCAGATTTCCCATTCAACCCGTGAGTCACTTGGTTAGTATGTGAAGCTGTGTTATTATTCATTTTGTGATTCTTGGTCATTTTTGAGGTTTGGAGTAAATGATTGTCAACTGTTGGTTTGCAAATGCACATAAGATTTAAAAGACGTTAGATGCTAAATAATGTTGAAGATGATGATATGATTCTTTTTTTTATATATAAACAACTTATATGTCAATATGGTAGGAAGTCTGATGGTTTGTTTTGACCGATTGGTGGTTTTAAATGTGCAAAGTGAAGATGTGATTTTGTTATATTTATGTTAATTGTCAATCGTGATAAGTGATACATGTGCTGCACTTGTCATCTTCATGTGTTGTTGTGATTAAATTGCCTGTAGATATGCTGTTGTTCATTATGTTATCAGAAGACTCCTGGGGCTTTTAAGGGTAGGTGGAAGGTCATTTACAATTTTACCCATCATGTGAGAGGCACATGGGTGCATTTAACTGGGTTGTTGGATGGAGTTTGGAGAAAAGGACAAGGAGTGTGCAAATTTGTTATTTAAAGGACATGGAATGCACAAATTAAAGGGAAAGGGCAGAGACTGTAATTTAAGGTGTAATTAAAGGACAATCTGTGTAATTTACTCTTAAAGATATTAAATTAAGTTTGGACTTTGGATAAAACAACAAGACTTTTACTTAATCAACTTTTAATGAACATTTTTTGTAACTTTTGACAAATGACACTCAAAGTTGAATCAATGTAACCTGAGTAAGAACAGGAAGATTAAGATCAGGTTTTCCCAAAAGTAAATACTCCACCAGTTCTTGCTTTTCCTTCTTGTAACCATCTGCCTGCAATTTACAACCCAATCCAATCATCCATAATTAATATATGAGTAAATTACTTTTTGAGCCCCTGTGTTTTAGTGGTTTTAACCACTTGAGTCCAAAATCAAAAAGTTTAACGTCCTGAGTCCCTAGCCATTTATTTTATAACGTTTTGAGTCCAATTTTGTTAATTTTATAATGATTTGAGTCTAGAAAATTGGACTTAAAAGGTTAAAATTTGGACTCAAAAGGACTCAAATGGTTAAAGAAAATGCTTATAGGGACTCAGGTCGTTAAACTTTTTGTTTTTGGACTCAACTAGTTAAAACCACTAAAACACGGGGATTCAAAAAGTAATTTACCCACCATTAATTTAATAGTAGTATAATTACCACGATAAAGTCCCCAATAGGAAATCTAAGATGCAGGTTGTGACGTATTTATCTAACAAAAACTGTTAAAAAAATTACCGCGATAAAGGCCCGGAGGAAAAAATCAGGGAACAATCTACCAACATCAAATTTATGCATGGACATCCGGCACAATGTCCGGATCTCCTCGGGTGTCTCCGGCACCAACACATCCACCACATTCCTCCCTATCTTCTTCAACAACTCCGCTTTCTGACTCTCCGTGTACACAATTCCACTGCTCACAATCACCACCTTCTCCACCGTCTTCTCCTCCAAAGCCGCCATGCGGTACACCACATACCCGCCATAACTCAATCCATAAGCCGAAAACCTCTGCACCCCGAGTTTCTTCATCCCATCGCACACGCACTTGGCCTGGAATACATCCGTACGCTCAGTCCTTGTGGAGTAAGATTTCCCGAAAAACACTAGATCAGGAATATAGATATTGAACTCACGGGTGAGGTGAGCCACTTGAAATACAAACTGCCACTTGGAGTTGCCACCATACCCATGTACGAGAACCATGTTAGGCTTTTTGCAGCTGCGGTGATTAGGCGCCCATATATGCATTGAAGTTTGGCAATCGTCAAGATCAACGGTGCATGGAGAGAGGTTGCAGTAGTAACAAAAGTAAAGCGATAATAGAGCTTCGGCTGTGTTCACCGGGAGAGCTTTGATCGCGCTGTAGAGGGAGAGGAGCCGAAGCCGGAGAGATCCAATCGTGGAGAACATGGTGCAAAAGTTATTTGAAATGTTTTTTGAGTTTGAAGGAAAATAATAAAGAAGTTTGAGAAATATCTTGTTGGTAAGTGTCGTTCTCGTTATCTTCATTGTCTTAATATATCAAGCATGTTAGAGAGTGACACAACTCATCCGATTGTAAATTCTAATTAATACCAACCGGTTTTCGGTTATGGATCATTAATAATGAAATTTTTGTATGCTTTAAACAGGCAATACTGTTAGTAGGGTAGGGGCGCCCATCACTTATCACTCACAACATTCAATCAATTAAACCATAAGTGTTTTGAAGTAAATTTCAATATTCATCGAGTGATAAAAATACGTTGCCACACCACACAAGCCATGATGAATATCAATTCCTTCTTGCATTACAATACTAGGAAGATAAAGTAAATTACATTTTTGGCCCCTGTGGTTATATCACTTTTACTATATTAGCTTAAAATAAGAATTTTTAACTCTATAACTAACCATTTTGGCCCCTAAGTCTAACCATTTTGGCCCCTATAGTCTCTATAACTAACCATTTTGGCCCCCGTAATCTCTAGACTTAGGGGCAGTGGCGGACCCAGGATTTTTTTTCACTGGGGTCCATTTTTTGTGTAAGAATTTTTCACAACCAAACATTAAAATTTTCGGGTCGGTCATCGTAGTCGGGTCGGGGCTAGGAAATAATGTAGAAGCATTTAGTGGACATGAAACCACTACATTATTAAGATGCATTTTTAAGCATCAAGTTATCAAATAGTGGTGTATAATAACTTGCTTGGAACCAATAACTAGCTAAACAACACAATTACTTCATATAACTTCAAAATTTTGTTTAAGTTTTTTTTTTTTATGAATGTCACTATATGTGTTGAAAGTCTTATTTGATAATCAAATGTGAAATAACATTGACATTCAATTTATCATTTTAAAGAAATAAATTAGAGGTTCAATAGGTGGTTGTGCTGTATTTAAAACACTAGTTTAATTTTGATGGAAAAAAAAAACTAAAAACCAAAACATGTAAGACTTGAACTTGGGATCTATGTGTTGGAACACAAGGGATTTACCACCACACCATCTTTGCTTTTAATGCTATGGGTCCAACTAATTTATTTTATGGGGTCCTTAATAAAATTAACATACCGGTTCTACTATTTTTAAAAAAACATTGGGGTCCGTGGACCCCGATCCGGACCATATGGGTCCGCCCCTGCTTAGGGGCCAAAATGGTTAGTTATAGAGACCATGGGAACAAATATGTTAAAAATTCTTATTTTGGACTAATATAGTAAAAGTAATATAACCATAGGGGCCAAAAACGTAACTTACTCAGAAAGATATATACAGAAAAAATGTTGCATCAACCACGGAAGAATTTGTCCACTAACAATCAATTGGATGTTGCATCTTATATCTTATAATTTTAAGATGCATTTAAACCCAACATGTAAAAACGAACTACTAGGCCAACAACATCTTGTATTGCAAGCGAATTCGAGTTCACTCTATGAAAAGATAGCTGAGAAGTCGTTGCTAAGTTTCTCGTATTAGTTTGTGAGTCGGTGTTAAATAGCTCGTGAATTTAAAGTAGCTCAAAATCAGCTTGTGTTTTAAGCGGAGTAACATTTGCTCGTCAAGTTCAATCGTGCCAGGTTGGAGGGTATAGGTGTAAGATTAAATATATTACGTATTAATATTTAATCTATAGCCATCATAATCGTTTACATTATAGAGATCAAAATATATAATAACCTTTTAAATAATTAGTTGGTAATTGTTGATGGACCATATTACCCTTAGTAACTAATTAGGATTCCTCCTGGGTGCTTATAAAACGAGAATTATGTGGAGGTTAAGGGGTTACTCAGTTACACAATTCACACACCCCATTAGCCATAACATCATCACGAACGACCTCCTCTCCTAACCGATATCCCTTTTCGGTTTCTAAGTCCCCATCATCAGTTAGCACCCTAAGGAGGAACCAGATCACCCTGACAAAGATGTCGAACTCCATGTCGTCTTCTCTCACTGGATTCTCCACTGCACTATCGGCCATAACAGGTATGTTTACTGTTTTCCTTCATGTGTAAACAGAACTAAACCAACATGTGGTATCAGAGCATATGTTGATTAGTCAGTTCTGTTTTCGTATCCATAATTCTGGGATTGAAACTTGGAAAACGGAATTTTTGAAACCTTATGACCATAACAGCCGATTTCGAGTCATGGAGATCGACTCGAGATCTCTGTTTTCAGGGAAAAGATTAATTATATGTTCACCGAATTAACTGGATTTTTTTTTAGCCGAAATCTGTTTAGAAAACTATTAAAGTTTCAGGTTTCGGGTTCCAGAATTTTATTTTTTATGATTAGGGTTCATCATGTTCATGAGAAAATTTGGAAATTCTATTATGTTTTGGAATGATTTAGGATTAATGGGTGTTTTTTCCATGTTTGATCTAAATTTATCTTAATTTTATACGAAACTGTTATTAGATAAGCAGTTACCTTTTTTTTTCGAAACATGTTGATAAAATTAGATCATTTTAAAACAGGAAATAATATCTCATAATCCCTTAGATTTCGAATTTTCAGTTATGTTATCACAATAAACAGCTGTAACAGGAAGTTTCGAGATCATCAGATTGCGACTAGAGACCATCAGTCTCGACTCGAGACCATAAGGTCTCGACTCGAAATCATAAGGGAGCAAAAGGTCTACAACTCGAGACCATAACGTGATGACTCGAGACAAAGGTCTCGACTCGAGACCCTAACGTGATGACTCGAGACAAAGGTCTCGACTCGAGACCATAACGTCATAACTCGAGACCGTGGTTGCGACTCGAAACCTCATTATTTTAGGCTGTTTAAATGTGAACTAAAGAAAAAAAATTTAACGGGTAGTTTGCTATTAAATAATTTGTTTTGTAAATATTTAGTTAAATAATCAGAATCAGATAATGTAATGTTTTGCAAAACCAAAATAGCTTAACTTGAATGAGCTTCTGATGTATCATTTCTGGCCAAAGCTGACTTGATACATCTACTTATCGTTCAAGTATTATGAAAGCTATGTTAAGTGTGCATCATAAGCATGAATGTTTTAATATCTGGCCAAAGCTGATTCAATTCTTTCATAGATGGCATACTTAACAAGTGCATAACTAAAGTGATTGTTTCAATTTCTGGCCAAAGCTGATTTGTTACAACCACTTTGCACATATGCTTAAATGATTACACTTCTGGCCAAAGCTGTTTTGTCTTCATTTAAGTAGAATTTTTAACTAAGTCTATTATTTTGATGTTAGTAATAGACATTATCACAACTTCGTTATGTAAAATGGTCATTATTTTTGCCTGCCTTAGTTTAACGTGCCCATAGATCACATTAGGACTTCTTCCTTAGTATCATAACTTGCTCACCTTATTTCCACTATCAGCGCCCAATCAAGGGATTCCATCTTTGACTGGTGATAACTTTGCTGCATGGAAGGATGCTCTTATGCTTACGCTTGGGCTGCTGGATTTTGATTATGCTTTAAGGGAAAATAAGCCAGCGGACCTTACCACTCAAAGTACTGCTGCTGAGCAGATACTTCATGAAAAGTGGACTAGGTGTAACCGCATGTGTCTCATGTTTATGAAGCAGTCCATAAGCAACGCTATCAGGGGAGCTATTCCTGATTCTGAAGATGCTAAAACCTACTTGGCTTCTGTGGAGGCGCAGTTCAAGGGAACGTCTAAAGCACACGCTAGTACCCTTATTCTCAAGCTGGTGACAACTAAGTATGATGGGAGGAGCGGCATTCGCGAACACATCATGATGATGAATGACATGGCCAATAAGCTGAAGGGGCTGGAAATGGAAATCAGTGATGGTTTCCTCGTTCATTTTATCATCACTTCGCTTCCTTCGTCCTTTGAAGCATTTAAGATCAACTACAACACTCAGAAGGAAAAATGGACGATAAGTGAGCTGGTCGCCATGTGCGTACAGGAGGAAGAGCGCATGAGGATGGATCGCACTACTGATGTTGCCAACTTCACCACCTCCAACTCTAAGAAAAGGAAGAACAATTATCAGAGGAAGGATGCTTCAAAAGTCCAAAGGCCTAATCCTAACTCTAATACAAGTGCACCTTCCAGCTCTAAGAACTCCTTAGGCAGTATCCGCTGCAAGTTCTGTAAAAAGACAGGACACATGCAGAAGGAATGCCCTGACTTTAAGGAGTGGCTGGCTAAGAAAGGTAACGATTATTTTATGATACTTGAGTCCTATAATTTAAGTGTTCCTGCTAATTCTTGGTGGTTTGATTCTGGTTCTATGGTTCATGTTACCAATTCTACTCAGGGATTCCTTTCAATCCGGAAGCTGGAAAGAAACCAAAGAACGCTTAAGGTTGGGGATGATCGAGAATTAGAAGTGAAGGCCATTGGAACATTACAATTAGTTATGAAAACTGGTTTATGTATTAAACTTTATGATACCTTATATGTTCCTGAGGTAACTCGGAACCTTGTATCAGGACCAAAGTTAGACATGGACGGTTTTATTGTTTCCCATGGTCATCGCAAACTCTCTATCCTCTATGATTCTGTTCTTTATGGTACTGGTATTCTGGATGGTGGTCTCTATAGATTAGAACTAGAAGATAACTTTTCCAAATCTTTGTTGTCATATAACATTAATGAATCACTCACAAAGATGGAAGAGAAACGAGACTTAGAGAGTTCATCCATGTTGTGGCATCAGCGTTTAGGCCACATTTCAAAAGAACGATTAAATCGTCTCGTAAAGGATGAAGTCTTACCTCCTCGCGATTTCTCTGATTTTGGAACATGTGTCAAATGTCTTAAAGGTAAAATGACATTAGCGAATAAGAAAGGTGCCACTAGGAGCTCTAATTTATTAGAACTCATTCACACTGACATTAGTGGTCCCTACCAAATCGCTGGCATAACAGGACATACTTCATTTATCACTTTTATTGATGATTATTCTCGTTACATGTACTTGTATCTTATTAAGGAGAAATCTGAATCTCTAACAACTTTTAAAGATTATAAGGCTGAAGTTGAAAAGCAATTAGATCGTCAGATTAAAGTTGTGAGATCAGATAGAGGCGGTGAATATTATGGAAGACATACTGATGTGGGTCAAGCTCCTGGTCCATTTTATGAGTTTTGTAAGGGCCAGGGGATTGTGAACCAATACACCATGCCTGGTACACCTCAGCAGAACGGTGTCGCTGAAAGAAGAAACCGTACCCTTATGAACATGGTGCGCAGTATGTTAGCCAACACTAATTTACCATTATTCCTCTGGACTGAAGCGTTAAAAGCAGCTGTTCATATACTCAATAGAGTTCCTTCTAAGTCTGTCCCTAAAACTCCTTATGAACTTTGGACAGGAAGGAAACCGAGTCTTAAATATATGAAAGTATGGGGCTGCATTGCTGAAGCAAAACTTTACAATCCTTTCATAAGGAAACTTGACCCTAAAACAGTTACCTGTTTCTTTATCGGGTATCCTGAGAACTCTAAGGGTTATCGTTTCTATTGTCCTTCCCATGTCACCCGCATTGTTGAAACCAAGTGTGCCGCGTTCCTGGAGGATTTCAAGGTCAGTGGGAGCAGTACCAACCCTTACGAAGAATTGCAAGAAGTACAAGACGCGGGGGGGAGAGACTCATCGCTTACCATTACTCCAATTACTCCTCTTGTACCCAATGCAACTACTGCACCTGAAGCTACTGCACCAACTCCAAATTCACCTCTACAATCAGAACCCATTATACCTCATGACGAAGGCACATCAAACGCTCAAAACCAAGACAACGCTGTACCCGATAATCCACTCAGGAGGTCATCTAGGCAAAGAAGGCCTACTAATTGGGATGATTATGTTACCTACCTGACTGAAATGGATCCCGGAAAGCTCAATGATCCTATCTCTTACAATGAAGCCATTAGCAGTGATCAGTCTTCTGAATGGAATAAAGCAATGATTGATGAGCTTGAATCCATGAAGAAAAATGACGTTTGGGATTTGGTAGAATTACCCAACGGAGTCAAACCCGTAGGATGCAAATGGGTGTTCAAAACCAAACTAGATCCGAATGGGAACGTTGAACGCTACAAAGCGAGATTGGTTGCAAAGGGCTACACTCAGAAAGAGGGAATTGATTATCAAGAGACGTTTTCACCTGTCTCTCGTAAAGATTCATTAAGGATCGTCATGGCCCTAGTAGCTCATTTTGATTTGGAGCTGCATCAGATGGACGTTAAAACTGCTTTCCTTAACGGAGATTTGGACGAAGATGTTTACATGAAACAACCTGAAGGCTTTAAACCTGAAGGTCAGGAGCATCTAGTCTGTAAGTTGAAGAAATCCATTTACGGGTTGAAACAAGCATCACGTCAGTGGTACCTCAAGTTTGATGAAGTCATGAAGAGGCAAGGTTTTATGAAGAATCAAGTGGATCAATGCACCTACCTCAAGATGAGTGGGAGTAACTTTACTATACTTGTCCTTTACGTAGATGATATTCTATTGGCAAGTAATAGTTTAGACATGTTGCATGAGTCGAAGCGTTTACTCTCGCATAACTTCGACATGAAGGATCTCGGAGATGCTTCTTACGTCATTGGCATCGAAATCCACCGAGATAGAAACAAAGGGATCTTAGGATTGTCCCAAAGGGCCTACATAGATCGTGTCCTTACACGGTACAACATGCAACAGTGCAAACCCTCCGTCGCTCCAGTAGTTAAGGGAGATGTTTTCGGTTCATTCCAGTGTCCGACAACAGAGGTTGAGAAGGAGCAAATGAGCCAGATACCTTATGCGTCAGTAGTTGGGAGCTTGATGTATGATCAGGTCTGTACTCGTCCAGATATCGCTTATATTGCTGGAATGCTAGGCTGTTATCAGACTAATCCTGGCCTAGATCACTGGAAAGCAGCTAAGAAGGTACTTCGATATCTGCAAGGGACGAAAGACTATAAACTGACTTATAGAAGAAGTGATCATTTAGAAGTGGTGGGCTATTCTGATTCTGATTTTGCCAAATGCAAAGATGACAAGAAATCCACTTCGGGCTATATCTTTATGTTAGCAGGCGGCCCTATCTCTTGGAAGAATCATAAACAACAGTTGACCACAACTTCCACAATGATGGCAGAGTACATTGCTGTTTATAACGCAACCTGTCATGGAATGTTTCTTAGAAACCTGGTCACTAGACTCAAAATCGTTAATTCCATTTCTAGACCATTGAAGCTTTACTGTGATAATTCAGCTGTCGTTAGTTTCTCTTACAGTAACAGTTCGACTGGAGCTGGTTTATATCTCGATACGAAATATCTATTTGTACGTGAACTTGTTGAGGAAAATAATCTTTGTATCGAGTATATTAGTACTAAGGATATGCTTGCGGATCCGATGACTAAAGGTCTCCCTCCTATAGTTTACGAAGAACATGTTCGGAATATGGGATTTAGTAAAGACCTTATTTGAGCATATTGTACTAGCTTATGTTTTATGATTAATGAAATTTCCTCAAGTTTGATTTTGTATGTCTGTTAGAATATGTTCAACCGGTATAATGGCATATAGACAAATAAAAGTTACAAATCAAACAAAGGGCTTACGCGTATTTTGATCATGATGATTAGGTTTTAAATTAAGGCTATAGTATGATTAATGGGGGTCCTGAGTCGCATAATGATTCAACGGCTGTATTTTTCTGCTATAGTACTTGTTTAAGACTAAAATGAGTGTTAACTCCTGATCAGGCTTATCTAATACTCATAGTAAATGATTACTCGGCTAAGTGGGAGAATGTAAGATTAAATATATTACGTATTAATATTTAATCTATAGCCATCATAATCATTTACATTATAGAGATCAAAATATATAATAACCTATTAAATAATTAGTTGGTAATTGTTGATGGACCATATTACCCTTAGTAACTAATTAGGTTTCCTTCTGGGTGCTTATAAAAGGAGAATTATGTGGAGGTTAAGGAGTTACTCAGTTACACAATTCACACACCCCATTAGCCATAACATCATCACGAACGACCTCCTCTCCTAACCGATATCCCTTTTCGCTTTCTAAGTCCCCATCATCAGTTAGCACCCTAAGGAGGAACCAGATCACCCTGGCAAAGATGTCGAACTCCATGTCGTCTTCTCTCACTGGATTCTCCACTGCACTATCGGCCATAACAGGTATGTTTACTGTTTTCCTTCATGTGTAAACAGAACTGAACCAACAATAGGAACCAAACATAAGTGATTGGTTGTATCACGAACTATCGCTTATACGTTGGTCTCAGTTCTCGTAATAGTTTGTGTTCAAAATACTTTTTTTATAAATGATTTGATGAAGAGAATGGACTTTATCCATCCACGTGGTACATGTTAGTATATTTGTGGAGGCTTACAAGCTATCACGTAACATCTATGAAAACCAGAAACTGAAGACAATGAAGTTTAATTAACCTTTGAAATTGAGTGTTTTGGCGTGCTGAAAAGTACAAGTGCAAAGCGATAAGAATGAATAGTCCACGCCATCACGAAATTATTAACCAAGCTTTATTCATTAAACACCATCACGAAATCAACCAAGCATTATTCATTAAACAAGGTTTTCCTCGCATGTTTGCTATTCAATTCATTTGTGTTTAGTTTGGTTGCCGCTCCATTGGATGGTACATACTCAAAAACTTAATTTACAAGCTTTTATTGCATTGCATGTTATATATTTTAATTTTCTTTCCTTATAAGGGGACCCGGGGTGGATAGCTTGTACCCCGTGATGATCATTTATCATGAGTGAATGTTTCCCAAACACCACCGCCACTAAAACGTATAACGCGTGAATGTCATAATGCGTGGCTACCATCACGTGTGATTGTTTGAGGGAAATTGTTGGGTTGTGAGGGAAATTGTTGAGTTTGGTGAATGATGGGCATTTCCACTAAAATCCATCACTAGTGATAGAATAAAGTTCGATGACGTGGAGGAACTTGATTGGAAGTTGTGAGTGAGTGATGAGTGATGACCACCCCTACCTAGAGGTGTACAAATAAGTTTTTTTTTTTTTTTTTTTTTTGAAAACCGGTCTGGTTTTTAACAGAACCGGTTTTTTTCATCCAAAACAAAAACCAGTTTTTTTAATAACCGGTTTCTGTTACTAATCGGTTTTTCAAGTCCAAAACAGTAACCGGTGTAACCGGTTGGGATCGGTTTTTAACCGATTTTTGTCAAAAAAAAAAAACGGTTTTAACCGGTTTTTTAAAACCAGTTTCGGTTATTAACCGGTTTTTCAGATCCAGAATAGTAACCGGTCACAAACCGCCGGTTCGGTTCGGTTCTAAAGCTGGTTTTAGAAAAACCGGTTTAAAAAACCGATTTTGGTTTTTTTCCGGTTACGGTTCTAAAACCAGTTTTTTTATACACCTCTACCCCTACCCCCTAATAGTAGTAAAATTACAAAATGTCGTTTATAATTTACTTTTAATTTCATTAAACCACCACCACCACCATCATCATCATCATTAACTCAAATCCGATAAAATAATGTTTGTTACTGTGTCGACTTAGTTTTCTACGACAATGTTTTAGATTCCGGTCTAAAGTTTGTAAGTTAATACGCAACAACGCGCGTTTATGGTTCAACATTCTTACATCTATTTTTATCGGATTAATGATCGCGCCGCAACATTCGGGTCCTAACTACTAGTTTATGTTAACTCACAAGTCTATTTAGAGAAAAGAAATTTTTATGGTATATTTCACTTTAATGGAGTTTGATTGATTTTAAAGATTTTGTTAAATGTTAAAACATGTCGAATTGATTATATAGTAAACAAACGTTGTTAAATGAGTAGTACTAATTCATCAAACGAACATGAATGGGCTATGTAAGTGTCTCTTCATTTAACTTTACATTATGGCCTAGTATCTCTCATGAGGTCCGCCTCATCATTCTATCTCTTAGGCTGGAGGGTGTGGGGGTGCACCCTCGCCAGCTGGACACCTATAGCGCCCCAAGGCGCTATCGAACCACACCCCAGGCACTATGGCGGGGCGCCATTAAAGGCTCGCCACCATGGTAACGGGCTTTAAACGCACTGATCGAGGATGAATGGTCAAAATGACCGTTTGACAACGGTCCATTATTTAAAAAAAAAAACCTTTTTTTATTTTATTATATATATAAACCTATCCTAAACTAAAAAACTCACCAATCATAACCAAAACACACCAATCACAACTAAAACACACATCAATCACAACTAAAAAATGTCTTCTTCGAGCTCCTCATCCGACCCGGTGTTCTTGACGATATGGTTATCGCCATGACGCAGGAGGCGATTAATTATTTGCGAGAAGAAGCCGAATCCTCTGCATCGGGTACCAGACAACCGCCTCTTGAACGGAATCGGTTAGTTGCTCATTTGTGAAGGTAATTTTTATTAACTGATGTGTGGTAAAATATACATATTTGCCCCGTGTAAAATGTATAATTATTGTGTAGTTTTTATTTGTTTTTATTTAGTTTTTAGTATATATTACATTATTTGGTGTTTTGGCAGGTCCTGGTGCAAATGAAAGGAAAACGAGTAATAAATACATAACCAGCCAGTTGAGTAGGGTAAGGCGCCAGCGACAGAAGTGAAATTGCAGCTATTTTTCGTGAGTGGGCCGAGCTCAGTTGTCTCTATATTATTAAAGTTGGAGGGCCGAATTAGAATTAAAGAAAAATTGATTTAAAAATAAGTCATAAAAAATAAGGGACTAAAAGTGCACATAATATAAAACTTCAAATTAATTCTAAGATGATATGTAAACAAGAATTGATACGTGAATTCAAGAATTAGTGGCGACAAGTATAAAAAAGAATATAAGAAGCACAATTGGACGGCTATTTTCTTGTTGGGCCGAAGCCCATTTATAAGGAGGACGCACATCGGATTTTGGACGCAATATAGGGCATTCACGCAAATTAGAGGAAAAAAGGAGGCTGCCATTGTTGGAGTTGACGTCGATCAAAGAGGAGAAAAAAAAGTGATTGGTTCGAGGGTTCAAGCCACGATCAAGAATCAGGTCGGGTTCACAAATAGTTAGTGTTCAGTTTTAATTACTTTGTGTTTTTTGACTTACGAACATGACTTATTTGTTATTTCAGACTTGTTTATTATTGTTCTTGACTATGATTCTTGGCTAATTAGTTTATCTACCCGGGTTTGTGATGATTATTCATGTCAATCGGTAATATCTCGGTTTTGGTAATTTAATTGATGGTTTAATATTAAAGTAAAAGACCTAATTATATTTGATTAGATGTGTGTGCGTGCTTTACTCTAATTTATTATCGTTCAATCGTTCCTCATGTGTCTTTGTGAATGTCTTTCATGTATAGATGCATGTTAGGTTACCTACTTTGTGTTTGTAACTAGTTTATGGTTTATGGTGCACGTATTACATAGGAACTTTGTTTGATAATTTAGAGGAGTTTAGTGTTCAACCTATTCTTGAGACCGGAAGGAGATAGATAGTTAGGATTGTCTTTAGTGCTAGGCATTTAGGTGCAGTGAGACCGGGAGGAGATCTGTCTAAGTGGCCTAGTATTATTTGTTTTCCTAAGTCTTGTCAAGAGTTTTTAGGTTACCCCGTGCACTCTAGGGTGTATTGTGATTAGTGAGACTGAGAGGAGATCTAGTCTTTGGGTACTTTAGTATTGTTGGAGAGACCGGGAGGTGATCCAACCCATACCAGTGAGCTTTATTTGACTTTTAGGACCTTTGGAGAAGTTTATGAGACCGGGAGGAGATTCAACTTATCTTTAGTCTTAGAGTGTCGTATTATTAGAACCTGGTTTCATCATAGTTACCATTGCCGAGAGAAAACCGATAGTCACGAATAGGATTCCAAACCTGGGTAGTACTTTCTCATCCTTGATTTCACCTTAGTAGCCTTCAGCGTGCGTCTAAGTAGTCTAGTTCGTCTTAGTTAATTCCTTTAGTTTAATTAGTTAAAACCCCAAAATCCAAACAAATCAAACAACCCAGTTAAGTAATTAGTTGAGTCAGAGTCTAGTTAGCGTCGCTAGTGTCTCGTGGGTTCGATACTCGGACTTCATTAGGCTTTACTACGTACGATAGGTACACTTGCCTGTCAGTGGTCTAGCATTTAGAGAGTCTTAGTTTATAAATTTAAAACTAGGGTGTCTAGATTAGGTTAGTAGTTTTTTATAGACCACATTCTGCACATCAAGTTTTTGGCGCCGTTGCCGGGGACACTTAGGCGATTGCGTTATTAGCTTTGACTGATCTTATTTGTTTAATTGGTCTTATTTGTAATTTGAGTCTTAGGGTTTGAGTATTAGAGTTTGTGTCTAGTAGTAGTGTGTCGAGTATTTATTTTGTAGATATTTTTTATTAGTTAGTTAGTTTTTTTTTCTTTCCTCTCTCTACTTTGTGCTGTTTTGCTACTCTCTTCATGGCAGGTTACCATAGCGAGTACCCTCCCCATGTTTGGGCGTTCGTGGAATCATGTCAAGTGTTCGCTCAGATAACATCAACAGCACAGGACCAAGGAGATCCAAGGTTTCCCGAAATGTTCACCATTCTTGAGCGAATGATCGAGACACTGAGTCAAATGATTAAGGAAAGCATAAATCAGCATGTGGATCTAAGGTGTCAACATTGTGCTGGACCGCACGGGTATGAAGATTGTCCAGTTTACATGAATCAGAAGAAAAATCAAAGTACAATACAATTTACGTGTGATGATTACTATGATGATCATATTGACTTTGAGAGCTATGAAGGAGTGAAAGAAGAGGTTGAGAAAGAAAAAGTTAAAGAAGAGCTTCCCGGTGATCCAGAGTTGTCAGGTTTAGAATTGGAGACGACAATGGACGATTCAGTCCCACCTCCGGTTCAACAGGACGTAACGCCTAATTGGTATTCCACGCCATGGTATTATGGTCCTGAACCCATTGATGACGACTTCTGGAATGATGATGAGGGAGAAGACGTGGATGAGCCCCTTGGCAAGATGGAAAATGAAAGAGGGATCCATATACCATCTTGGGAGGATGAGTTTGGTGATGAGTTGGTTGGTTTACCAACACTTATAGATGAAGAATTTGACCCGGTTGGTGATCTAGCATATCTAGAGATATTACTTGAAGAGAAGCCAACCATGGAGATCAAATATATACCACACAAAGAAGAAGAGGACGTGGCTACGAAATTTGATGGCTGGCCCGTGGAGAGGTTAAAAGATGGATTACCACACACACCAACAAAATCACGGGAAAAGGCACAAAAATGCTTGGATCAACATTGTCTGAGGGAGCAGAGATGGTGCAAACGGAGGCGCAAGGCAAAATTGAAGTACAAAGACGACCATCCTCCTCACTACATATCTCGTATTAGGTTTGGTCCAGGTAAATTTAAATTTTGGTGGTCTGACCCGTTTAAACGTTCTAAAACATTTTCTATTTTCATCATTGAGTTTTTAACAAACAATGATGATCAATTAAAATTAAACGGGTTGGATAGGGGTTGGATAAAGGAGAAGCCTCCTGATTGAGTTCAAGTGTGAGGAGGTTTCGTAGTTTTTGTATATTGAGTCTAAGTTGTAGTTTTTGAGTCATTTTTTTTAGAGTCGGTACTGCTTTGGTTTTTTCTTGTCTTTGTCTATGCAGGTTTGAATATGTACCACCCGTACTCAATCTCCATTCAGGTGATTTTGGAGCTGCTTATCAAAATTCAAGGAATTTACCGAGTGTACTAGTCAGAGTCAAAGCCGATCGCGAATGGAATGCTATACGATCGTGCTGGATTGGACGAGACCATGGGAGCTTACGCGTTGTATAACCAGCTAAGTCCTTTCCAATTTGCCCTTAGTCTTTTATTTCTTATTTATTTTAGTTTTTTTGAGTCGGTTTCCATCCTACATTGAGGGCAATGTAGAGTTTAAGTGTGGGGATGAGAAAATATCGTTTCGTGTCGTTAGTATAGTTAGTCGAGTCATAAAAATTTCAAAAAAAAATTTAAAAAAATTGAAAAATCAAAAAAAATATTAAAAAAATCAAAAAAACGTCTTTTGAATAAAGAAGTTTGCAAAATTAATACGGAAAATGATAGAAAATATGGGTTTTTGTTCGGGTTCAAATAATGATAATATGAGATTAATTAAGTCGAGCTTGTGTCTAGTTTGGGATATGTGAATAGGCCCGGTTTGGTTTTAGGTCCCTTTGAGTTAATATTACCTTAATTGTCGGTCTACTAGTGGGTTTTCATCTAGGGAATATGAGAAATTGAAACCGCCAATAAGAGTATAAAGAATGTCGTTATAAGTTAAAACTGTTAGAATTTGTAATCAAGAAAAAAAATAGAAAAAAATGAGCTAGAAACTGAATGAAAGTAGCGCAGACCTATGTAATCTTGGTTGGGGATAGCGACTCTACAGCCGGAATACCTCTAGGATGTGTGAAATCGAACTTGCAAATAAAAAAAAAGTACCGAAGCCTAAGTAATCCGAGTTGGGGATAGCGACTCTACAGCCGGAATGCCTCTGGGTTAGGGAAAAGCAACGTCTACGCTCATTAAAAGAAAAAAAAGAATGAAAAGAAAAAAAATAATGCTGAAAAAAAAAGAGAAAAAAATATATTTGATTTTAAATTCTCTTGGTTTTGATATAAAACGGTTGGGAATTGGTCCAGTGATCGCTCCTTTTGTTCTATAAGCTTGAGGCGGGATTAGGTGGACCGTAGCTTCTAGCGTGAGACCCTAGGTAGATTGACCGTACTTGAACTAAATTTGCATGATAAGGGGCTTAGAACTGAGTTTGGGTTTAAAGGGACAAGCATATTTGCAATCGCGGCTAACACAAGTTTTGATCTTAATAAGTATAAATAAGTTTTTGACCCGAGTATTTATCGATCTCTGATTCCGTTTGCATAAGTCTTTTTCAGGGACGAAAAAGGTTTAAGTGTGGGGATATTTGATGTGTGGTAAAATATACATATTTGCCCCGTGTAAAATGTATAATTATTGTGTAGTTTTTATTTGTTTTTATTTAGTTTTTAGTATATATTACATTATTTGGTGTTTTGGCAGGTCCTGGTGCAAATGAAAGGAAAACGAGTAATAAATACATAACCAGCCAGTTGAGTAGGGTAAAGCGCCAGCGACAGAAGTGAAATTGCAGCTATTTTTCGTGAGTGGGCCGAGCTCAGTTGTCTCTATATTATTAAAGTTGGAGGGCCGAATTAGAATTAAAGAAAAATTGATTTAAAAATAAGTCATAAAAAATAAGGGACTAAAAGTGCACATAATATAAAACTTCAAATTAATTCTAAGATGATATGTAAACAAGAATTGATACGTGAATTCAAGAATTAGTGGCGACAAGTATAAAAAAGAATATAAGAAGCACAATTGGACGGCTATTTTCTTGTTGGGCCGAAGCCCATTTATAAGGAGGACGCACATCGGATTTTGGACGCAATATAGGGCATTCACGCAAATTAGAGGAAAAAAGGAGGCTGCCATTGTTGGAGTTGACGTCGATCAAAGAGGAGAAAAAAAAGTGATTGGTTCGAGGGTTTAAGCCACGATCAAGAATCAGGTCGGGTTCACAAATAGTTAGTGTTCAGTTTTAATTACTTTGTGTTTTTTGACTTACGAACATGACTTATTTGTTATTTCAGACTTGTTTATTATTGTTCTTGACTATGATTCTTGGCTAATTAGTTTATCTACCCGGGTTTGTGATGATTATTCATGTCAATCGGTAATATCTCGGTTTTGGTAATTTAATTGATGGTTTAATATTAAAGTAAAAGACCTAATTATATTTGATTAGATGTGTGTGCGTGCTTTACTCTAATTTATTATCGTTCAATCGTTCCTCATGTGTCTTTGTGAATGTCTTTCATGTATAGATGCATGTTAGGTTACCTACTTTGTGTTTGTAACTAGTTTATGGTTTATGGTGCACGTATTACATAGGAACTTTGTTTGATAATTTAGAGGAGTTTAGTGTTCAACCTATTCTTGAGACCGGAAGGAGATAGATAGTTAGGATTGTCTTTAGTGCTAGGCATTTAGGTGCAGTGAGACCGGGAGGAGATCTGTCTAAGTGGCCTAGTATTATTTGTTTTCCTAAGTCTTGTCAAGAGTTTTTAGGTTACCCCGTGCACTCTAGGGTGTATTGTGATTACTGAGACTGAGAGGAGATCTAGTCTTTGGGTACTTTAGTATTGTTGGAGAGACCGGGAGGTGATCCAACCCATACCAGTGAGCTTTATTTGACTTTTAGGACCTTTGGAGAAGTTTATGAGACCGGGAGGAGATTCAACTTATCTTTAGTCTTAGAGTGTCGTATTATTAGAACCTGGTTTCATCATAGTTACCATTGCCGAGAGAAAACCGATAGTCACGAATAGGATTCCAAACCTGGGTAGTACTTTCTCATCCTTGATTTCACCTTAGTAGCCTTCAGCGTGCGTCTAAGTAGTCTAGTTCGTCTTAGTTAATTCCTTTAGTTTAATTAGTTAAAACCCCAAAATCCAAACAAATCAAACAACCCAGTTAAGTAATTAGTTGAGTCAGAGTCTAGTTAGCGTCGCTAGTGTCTCGTGGGTTCGATACTCGGACTTCATTAGGCTTTACTACGTACGATAGGTACACTTGCCTGTCAGTGGTCTAGCATTTAGAGAGTCTTAGTTTATAAATTTAAAACTAGGGTGTCTAGATTAGGTTAGTTTTTATAGACCGCATTTACCACATCATTAACACTAGTATTTATTATTTTTATTTACGTCGTTATTATTATTTAATTAGCAATAATTTATTAGGTGTAATCTCTCTGTACGGGAGACGATATTTGAGATGCCAACCGCAGCCGACGTTCCACTTCTATACGAGGCCCATCAGCGCTTATACGGGTTTCCTGGAATGTTGGGTAGTCTTGATTGCATGCACTGGGAATGGGGGGCATGTCCAACCGCTTGGAAAGGGCAACATCATCGTGGTGACCACGATGGTCCTACCCTAATATTACAAGCAGTCGCTTCCAAGATTTATGAATTTGGCATGCGTACTTTGACATGGCTGGTACGAACAATGACATTACAGTTTTAATGTCCTCGAATCCATTCGACGATATCATAGACGGTGTTGCACCAGATACTTCATTCTATGCAAACGATGTGCAGTATAAGTATGGCTACTATCTCACAGACGGTATTTATCCCGAGTGGGCGACGTTGGTAAAAACTCTTTCGTGTCCAGATGACGAAAAAAGATTGTATTTCAAGAAAAAATAAGAGTCGGCAAGAAAAGATATCGAGCGGGTTTTCGGTGTGTTAAATAAAAGATGGTCTATCATCGCCCAGCCGTCGATGATACTTGAAAAAAGTAAAATGAGAAACGTCATGTATACGTGTATCATTTTGCATAACATGATATTGGAGGACTCGGGTACAGCGTTTTGTGGAGAAAGCTATGATGAAAGTAAACAACCGACGAACCCAATACTAACATACGCTGAGAAAGAAGATATCCGAGCGAAGATACGGGCTAGGCATACACACCATAACCTTCGAGCCGATTGGACAGAGCACCTATGGTTTTATCGTGAACAAGGAGGAGTCGATACAGACGACTAGTAGAGTTTCTATTTTTTTTAATGAAATTATGTAGTGTTTTTATTTTTTAATGAAATTATGTAGTGTTTTTATTTTTGTTTAATGAAATTATGTTTTTTTTTTCTAGTTAAAAAATTAAATATCTAACTATTATAATAAAAGAAACCAACTTTTGGACACGTGTCATTCATTCATTGAAGGCCTCCTTAAATCTATATTTATCTAAATAAATAAATAATAAATTAATATTAAAGCTTATCATACTTTGATAAAATATTATCCTCAAATCTAAATTGTTAATTTAATATATTTTAAAACAAATACCTCTCTTATCTACTTATTTTATATTAAATATATAAATAATAAATTAATATTAAATGTTATCCTAATTTATTAAAAATATAACTTTTTTTATTATTTGGTATACAAAATTATGTTTATTCAACCCGAGTAAAACGCGGGGTTTTTAAGAATATAATTTTCTTTTTATTATTTGGTAGATTTTTCAACCCGACTACACACGGGTTTTCTAAAGATACAACGTTTTTAGTATTTAATATACAGAATTACATTTATTTAATATGTGTAATACACATGGTTTTTAAAGATATCACACTTTTTTAGATCTATTCAACACGTGTAATATACGGGGTTTTAAGGATGTAATTTTTTATTATTTGGTAGATTTATTCAACCCGGTTATACACGAGATTTTTTAAAGATTTGACGTATTTAGTATACAAAAATACATTTATTTAATCTGTGTAATACACATAGTTTTAAAGATATAACTTTTTTATTATTTGATATATAAAATTACATTTATTTAACCCGTACAATATACAGGGTTCATAAAGATATAACTTTTTATTATTTAATATACAAAATTACATTTATTCAACCCAGTATAATACACGGAGTTCTAAACTTCTAACCTAGTTTAAATAAATAAATAATTAGGTAATCATGACATGTGGCTCCATCCACGCCCTACAATTTAAAGGGAGCATGATAAAGCCCCTGGGGTGACGTGGTGCTGACGTGAAGCTTAGGTGGCATGATAAAGCCCCATGGGGGCTCCAACCACACCCTCTAGCCTTATATCAACCAAAATTGTGCGCATTTCTCACAAAGAGCTCACAATTTGTTTTTAGTAGCCCTAGTTGAAACTTTTTTATGAGCTCTGATGAAACAATGGTTAACCGGGCAGGACTAACACACTGGTCTCGTCAAGAAGGGTTAATCCCTTCCTCTCGAGGATCGCTGGCTGGATCACTGGTGGTAGATCTCCTGCACAACGGAACAAGCCGTGACTCGTAACAAGGAGGATGGGGTGGGGTGTGCTCCTTGTTACCACTCTCCGGCGTGAGAATCAGTAGTTTGCTTGGGAAGCAAAGTAAGATAGTAGTAGTGAGAGAGTTGTGAAGAGATACCTCAAACCTGGTTTGGGGTTGGTATTTATAGCCGAGGAGTGAAGGAGGATGATGATGGATGGACTGACGACGTGCTGCACCTTTGCAGGTGTGTCAGGCTTGTCGGTTGTGGAGGTTACGCCACGTCAGTCCATTGCTTACGTAGCTCTGACAGGTAACTGCCATTGGTACCACTTGCACTGTGGTGTCAGTCCCACTTGTTTGAGTGCATAGGATGCGGTGCAAGCCGCATCGCTACGTGCGGTAACATCTGAAGTTACCGCGTCTCCTACTTGTGATCAAGGAATACGCGAGATGCGGTGCTAGCCGCATCGTCGTCCGCGGAGACTATTTGCCTGCATCCCTTGTCGTGACGAAAATGCCCATATGGTGCGGTGTCAGCCGCACCGTTACGTTCATCTTCTTTTATGCCTAAGGTAAGGCTTTCTTGTATTGATAGAAGTGTTCACTGGATGCGGTGCGATGCCGCATCGCTGTGAATACTTCCGTTTTCGTACACCAGATGTGATGCTCTGTCGCATCACTCTACCGTTCTCATATTCCATGTAAGTCCTCCTTCGTTACTAGATAGATTGGATTCAACCCTTGTGCCGACGCGTTCTCGCATGGGCACAAGTAGGTTGTTAGCTAGTGGGGGTTTTGATAAGGGTAATGGTCACTCGCGGTCGATGCTGACGCGAGATCTGGGACCATACCCCTTCAAGTCCCCCCAGTCTAGTGTTGCTGCCACATACAAGTTGTATGTGGGAGGAGTATTGGACTATGGTGTTTGGAAGGTAGTTTGGAGTCTGGAGAAGATCCTATACCATGTGTGGTCTTTGCTGTATGTAAATCAAGCTGGAGGTCTGGAAGGGTTATCTGACGCCTCTTCCGTATCGGTGAAGGAATCTCGTCTGATGCGAAATTCTCAGCCGATTTATGTCACCAGGTGGCTTGCCACCTGTTGTTGTGCCGAAGGTCTCTTGGAGACTTTGTTAGTAATGCTGCACAAACTTCGAACCAACCTCTGAGATGGTGGTTTGAAGGTATGCAGAGGTTTCCCACCTTTGAAAGGTGGTCTTTTCTTCAAACCAATTGTTGAATTGGTGCATGAAGAAGAAAAGAAAACTTTTGGATCAATCTCTGAGATTGGGATCAAAAGTAGTGGATGCTTGTAAGTGCTTTGCTCAAGCTCTATGTTTAGCATCTAGTTACGAGATGACGATCCCTTTTTTGTTGGGTTTTCGTGTTCGTCGTCATAGCTCTCTAGTAACCGCACGTCCTTTGCGGTTACCTCGTTGCGTCATTGTTGGCCATGTTTGGTCGAACAATGTAGGTTTGTACTGTGGGTAAATAAACATGGTCATAGGCAAGGGTATGCCCACCATTGTTTATTCTATGCGGCCCATAGGCGGGCAAACAAAGTCATAAGCAGACTTGTTACCGCTGTTCGGACGCTTGTTGTTCGACGAGGGCTCGTTTAGAGCGCTTATCTGCGTTCGTTTTGGAGCCACTTACCTTCCCGCTCCAATACCGAGTTTGCCTTGAAGTAGCATTGCTTGGTGATGTGGAGTGAGCTTGGCTCTTCCGTAGCAACCACTCTGCGGAAGCTATGGTTATGTCCGTAGCTCCTCGTGAGTGTCTGTGTTTTTGCATTACCACATTCGCTCGAAGCGGGTGTGTTGCTCGGATGTAGCTCTTGAAGGTTCAGGAGACAGGGTTGCTGATGTGCGTTCGCGTACATTCCATTCCTTCCTTTTGTTAAAGAAGGTGTTCATGTACCCTCTGCGGTTGTGAACCGGACAGGAGGGATTTGAAGCTTGAAGAGAATGAAGGTAATGCGGTTCCCCTGTGTCTGAGATGCGGTTCAGTCCAACGGACTACGCTGGTTCTGAGCATCTGACACACCTGAACGGGCTCGTGCGTGTCATGTCCGCATATTCCACGTGTGCTCGTGGGTAGTGCGGATAGGTATTATACCCCCTTATAGTGTAGAGATATATATTTTTACCTATTTTTAGGGGTATGTTAAAAAACGACATGCGGTATGGGTTATGGTGCGGTATACCAGAGAAACCGCATGCCGCTTATAATTGGATAATGTAGTCGCTTTTTGTTGCATACGTGGCTGATCTCACGTGTGAGTTGGTGGAAGTTGGTGAGATCTTCCTGGCATGTGCTGAAATGAAAGGACGTTTGCACTGCCCGAGGCATTAAATGCACTGTAGCAAAGAGTGTAAACGTCTCTTTTGTCAGGCGCGTGGGCGGCCACGCGCGCGTGATAACCGTCAGCGAAAACGGCGCTTGACACGTGGTGTCATGCGATTCGCTCTTTTTGAACGTGATGATTTGTTTTCTCCCTCCGCATTAATTGCGATGGGTATATAAGGGGAAACCGTTCGTGGTTTGCCCTCACTTGTTCGAAATTTCAAAAATTTGCCGGTGAGAGAAAATCTTTTCTTTGTCTTCTCCGACGATATTTCTTGAAGTTCCGGTGAGGATTTTAGTTTTTCCACTCACTGTCGTCTGTTTCTCTGTTATATCTGATGGCTGAACCATCAAGTCCACATAATGTGGAGGGTGAAAACCCTGAACAGCCGGTAGTAGCGGCTGATGAAGATGAAGATGATGACGTTGACGTTCCCGGTGGTGGGTTACCGGTGTTGAAGTGGTCAAAGGGTGGTTTTAAACTCCTGATGGCCACTGTGCAGATGGCCGACGATTGGGATGCCACCTACCCACAAGAGGGGGACAACGGTGCCGATGCTCCGGCTGGTTATATAACCTTGTGGGCTGATTTTTTCAACGACGGCAACCTTAGGTTGCCGGTGACGGTGTTTGTTGCGGAGGTATTGGAGTATTATCATCTCCATATCTCCTAACTTAGTCCCTTTGGAATGTTCCGAATTAGGAACTTTGAATATACATTCCGTGCCCATGGCTTGCCCATTACAGTGGAAAATTTCCGGCGGTTCTACCAGTTGACGGTGAACACCGGTTTTTTCTCGTTTACTCAACGACATGGGAGCTTGAAGTTGATGACGCCTCCTAAGGGTGTGACAGGCTGGAAGAAGAGGTTCTTCTATGTGAAAGCCTGTGCGGTTTATGCTAGCATGTCTTTCAGGAATGTCAACGTTGGAGTTTCTGATGAAGATATTCCTGTTGCCACCGCAAAGACCGTGGACTGGTTCTCTAGGCTGCGGCCTATTGAACTCAAGAAGTTGGATAACAATCAACTGTGGGTATTGCGGATGATGCTCACGAGACCAGATAGGAAGGCAAGGCCCGTTTTGCGGGAAAAGAGTGGTGGTAAGCTCTTTACACTGTGTTATTTTCCTTATTTCCTAAGCTTCGTAGTAACCTGCATGCATGTGTTGTATCAGCGGATGCGGTTGGCTTGTGGAGAATGTTTGAGCCTGATTTCGAGGGCCGGGTTGACCTTATTGCGGTTGAGCTGAAGAAAGGCTTCAACCTTGAAATTCTTAGCAACTTCCGCGTACCGTCGCGCGCGGTGCTGGATGCCCCGGTGCTGGGAGACGCAAGAGGTAGTTCGTACGTTGCATTTGTTTTTCCAGTTTATCGTTTTAACTGGTTTTGTTGATTGTGTCAATCCAGGTATCCTTGCGGATTTGGGGAAGTTTGAGAAGCGCATCCCCAAAAAGACTGTGGAGAAGAGACCGGTGAAGAAAACCGCGCGGGGTCGTGGCAAGGGGAGTGCTGAAGGCTCAGGTGCCCCTTCTTCAGTTTCTGAAGCCGCAGGTACCTATCGATCTTGTTATCGCGGATATACCGATTACGTGGTAGTATCTGACACCCTTGAGGGTTTGGGTGTTATAGGTAGTGGTGTGGCTGCGGGTGGAACTGCTGTGGTTCCCCCCGTTGTTGGTGAGAAAAGAGGACCAGAGCAGAAGGCTGCTGGTGGTGGTGAACCGAAGCGTCGGAGACTGCAGACCAAGAGAGTTGCTCCGTCGCAAAAGAAACCTGTCGTTGCTGCTGGTAAGTATATCCCTTTTCATTTTTTGTATGTACAATAGGTGGGAATAATCATTGATGCTCTTTGTGTTGCAGCATCCCGAGATGCAGGGTATTCTTTCTTTGACTTCCCTTCGTCTCCTCTGCATACCGCTGCTGCGGGTGCGGGGTATCGAAGGAGACTGTCGTGCCCAAGGAGCCTACGGCCCCTTTTGTTGGGCCGGTTCGCGATCCCCCCTTGGAGAAAACGGTGGAAACGACTGCTGACCAGATATTCGACACTGTGGATTCCTCAGACAATCTGATCTCTCCTAATGAGGGTGATGGATTGGACTTGAGGTTTTCAGATACTGGTAAGCAGAAGTCTGATGCTGAGGTGCGGCAGCAGGATGCTGAGCCGCAGAAGTCTCCTGCTGGTGAGAAGGGTACCGGCTCGTCTGCTGGTGGTGCGGGTTATGATGGGCCTCCAATTCAGCCTAGGGAGTCTGAATTGGAGTATTACTACCGCACTTACACGCAGGGTCGCAGTACTGTGTATCACCGACCCCCCTGGACTGTTATGCAGGGGGATGATATTTCTAATGACCCTTCTGCATGCAAGGAGATTTTGGGTGGTCTGGGCACCCCTTTTGAAGTGGAACGTGCCCGTGCTGCACCCCGGGAGCTGCGCATAAATCAGCTCTCAACAATGTTGATAGGATCTTCCATTGTGGCGAATGCCATTTTGGAAGATTACAAGGTGTTGGGCCGCCGCGAGGAAGAGTCTGCTCGCATGCGGGCTGAAGCGGAGAAGTTGGTCAAGGCTGCCCGTGCGGGTGCGGAGCAGCTTGAGAAGGATAGAGCTGCTTTTGAGAAGCAGAAACAGACCGCGGAGTGGGCTGCCGCTGCTCAGCTTAAACAGGTTCGTACTCTTGCCAAACTCCTTGCTGATGAACGCAAGACTTGGAATGAAAAGTTGTCCAATGAGCGTACGAAGTGGAACGAATCTTGGGCTAAGCAGAATGACACTCTGTTTTATGCTCGGCAGGAGTTAACGAACGCCAAGGCAGCGAACGTTGCCTTGGGTAAAGAAAAAGCTGCAGCAGAGGTCATTGCTGTAAAAGCGCAGCAGGCGAAGGCCGAGGCCCTAAAGGCGCTTGAGGAGGCCAAGGAAGCCGGGGCGCGTGCTGCAAAGGCCGTTGAAGAGGCCGCAGAGAAGGAGAGCCGTTCTTCTAAGGCTCTTGAAGAGGCGAATGCGGAGCGCATACGTTTGGGTAGGGTTGTTGCCAGCCTTCAGGTATGTTTCGTTACCTTTGTTTTATATTTCCTTCATTGTTTCGAAAATGCTTATCGAGTGTGTTTGCTGTTTTTTGACAGGCTGAGGTTCAGGCCCGGGAGGTCGCGGTTACAGACCTTACTGCCCGCGTGTCAGTTGCGGAGGAGCGGGCTGATGCCGCTGTTGAGGCCAAGGATGCCTTGGTGTCCTCTGTTGACCAGTTGGAGGCTGACCGTGAGTGGTTGCGGACTCACGGTATCGCGCGTGTAAGTATCCGTTGCCTGTACATTTGCTTGGATTAGTAGTCAAGACTTATGATCCTTTTATTGCAGATTGTTGAGGCTATCATGAATGCCCCTGAGACCGCATCTGGTTTGGACCTGGTTAAGGAACGTGCGCGCGATGCTGGTTTTAAAGGTGGTTATAACCGCTGTATTGGGCATATCAATGTATTATCCGCGGGCGGTTATACTGATAAGCGATCCGGGTTCCATGGTGTGGACACCGAATCGCTTCTTAAGGCGGCCGAAGTCTCCTTTTATAATACGTCCCTTGCCTGTGTAGAGGAACTGGACGATTGTTTGGAGGCTGCGGACTATGTTGATCGCTTGCGGATGCTTTATCCGGATGCGGAAGAGGAAGAACCCGCTGGTGGTGCCGGAGGAGATGCGGGAACCAGCGGTACAAAATAGGGTTTAGGTTAGCTAGTGTGCCTCCTTTTTGTGTTCCTCTTGTATAGAATAGGAATTTTATGTAAATTCATTAAGCATCATGTGGGTGCTTGAATTTTTTGAATACAAAGTTTCTTTGTTCAGTTTGTACAAGTGTTTTTAATTCTTGCATGTCTGAACGTATGTATGCGTAACTTTACCTATTTATGAACGGGGTCAAGTATACTCCATACTTTTGTTGTATGAGTACGCGTCAATTCTGGTATTTACCGCGTTAGGGTTTTAGAATTGTGTAAGCTTTGTAAAAGCTTATATATCCGGGACTCTACCCATTTGTGAATGGGGTCGAGTGTACTCCATGCCTTTGTCGTATGGGTACGCGTCAATTCCATTGTTTGCCTTTTTGGGCTCAGGAATTGTGTTAAGTATTATCAAAAACTTGTTTATCCGACCGGATAAATATGCAAGTCTTTTTGCCTTCTGCTGGCCTATTACAATATTTGTGTGTGGGTACCACTTTGTATGGGTATCGCGAATGAAGATTTTGCCAATCTGTTTTTGGGATACCGCAAAGTGGAACACGCATTTGTAATACTAGTAACAAACAATAATGTACAACATTGCTTATTTATTTATTTGCAAATGGCCTGCGGCCCGATAGGTTACATAGAGAAATGTAAGAACATGGCTTACATATAACAGCGTCGAAGCTGTTGTGCATTCCATGTACGTGCGATAGGTTCGCCTTCTAGTGTTTGCAATTTGTACGCGCCTTTCCCTAAGACCTCTTTGATGAGGTAGGGTCCTTCCCACCTGGGGGCAAGTTTGCCTCGGCGCTCGGCATTAGATGCCTCATTGTCACGTAGGACGTAATCTCCTGGGTTGAAAGTACAAACGCGGACGCGCGTGTTGTAGTACTTTTCAAGTTTGGATTTATATTTGGCCTCGTTGATGGCAGCGTTTTCGCGCCGTTCTTCCAAGAGGTCCAAATCGATCCTGCGTTCCGTGTTGTTGTCTAGTTTTTCAATAGCCAACATTCTAGGAGACGGGAGACCTACTTCCGCGGGGATCACCGCTTCTGAACCGTAGACTAGGCTGAAGGGTGTTTCCCCGTTGCTTGTTTTTGGGCTTGTACGGTGAGCCCATAAGATACTTGAGAGTTCATCGACCCAGCCACGCCTGGCCGTTCCCAACCGTGCCTTGATCCCTTCGACTAGGCTTTTATTGATACTCTCGACTTGGTCGTTCCCTTGCGAGTGTGCGACTGATGAGAATATGTGCTCAATATGTAGTTCTTTTAGCCATTTTTGGAATTCGTCGGCAGCGAAGTTGGTGCCGTTATCGGTGACAATGCACATTGGTAAACCGAAACGGCAGATGATGTGTTCCCAAATGAACTTCCTCGTTATCATAGCGGTGGTTGAGGCGAGCGGTTTTGCTTCTACCCACTTTGTGAAGTAATCGACCGCTACTATGATAAACTTAACCGCACCCGGAGCGTCAGGGAATGGTCCCACAACGTCAATTGCCCATTTCTGAAAGGGCCATGCGGTTGTGACGGGGACTAAGTTGTTTTTTGGCCGCAAGGTTTTTGGAGCATGACGTTGACAGTCGATGCACTTGCGCAACTCTTTGACGGCGTCCAGGTGCATGCCGGGCCAGTAATACCCGGCATTCATGATTTTGGCCACTACCATGCGTGGTCCAGCATGTATGCCACATATGCCCTCGTGTATCTCTCGGATGAGGTATGTGGCATCCTGGGGGTTGACGCATCGTAGTAGTGGCCCGAGGTATGATTTGCGGTACAAGATACCGTCTCCCATTTGATAATGGCACGCTTTGTATTGTAGCTTGCGTGCTTCTGATTTGCTTTCGGGAGTCACACCTGATTGTAGATATGCGATAATAGGTGTCATCCATGATGTTGAACCGTATTGAATGACGTTGACTTGGCGCAGGGGTACCGAAAGATTTTGCAGGATTTCGATGCGTATCTCCTATGCCAAGTGTTGGAAGCTGGTAGATGCAAGTTTTGATAGTGCATCTGCGGACTTGTTTTCGCTTCGATTAATATGGCGAATATTGAACGAAGCGAATTTGGATATTAGTTGCAGGGCTTGCTCGAGGTAGAGGATCATGATATCCCCTTTTGCGGCGTAGTCGCCGCGTATTTGGCCCGCAACTAACAAGGAATCGACGTGTGCTTCCAGATGTTGCACGCCGATTTTGACTGCTAGACGTAGTCCCGCTAACAGGGCTTCATATTCTGCCTCGTTGTTTGTGCTTTTGAATTCGAGGCGGATTGCATATGTAAGCTCTTGGCCGTCAGGGCTGACGAGTCGCAGACCTGCACCCGCACCTTCGTCGTTGGAGGCACCATCCGTGAATAGTGCCCATGTCTCTGAGGAGGATGGCGTTGGTGCAGGAGTTTGTGCTTCTTCGCATTCTTGGATGCGATTCACCGGTACTTCGGCGGGGAAATCAGCTAAGATCTGGCCTTTAATCGCGGGGCGCGGTTTATAGTGTATTGTGTGCGCGCCCAGCTCGATTGCCCATTTTGCTAATCTCCCAGAGATGTCGGGTTTGGATAGGATCGGGCCGATCCTGTAATTGGTTAGCACTGTGATGACGTGGTTTACGAAGTAGCGTCGCAACCGTCTTGAAGCGTGCACTAATGCTAGCACCAATTTCTCCATTATTGAGTATCTCGTCTCTGGGTCGTTGAGCATCTTGCTGATGTAATAGATGGGTGTTTGAACCCTCTTTCGCTCCACTATTAATACCGCACCCACCGCGTTATCCGCGGCGGATAGGTATAATATGAGTGGCTCATCTTTGCGTGGTGCGGTTAGAGTTGGGAGTTGTATCAAACACTCCTTCATTTCCCGGAAGGCCTGTTCAGCCTCTGCGGTCCACTGGAATTGTTCTTTCTTTGAACAGCTCCGCAGGGTCTTGATGAACGGATAAGACTTAGCTGCATGGTTGGCTAAGAATCTGTTGAGTGCCGCTAGCCTGCCGGCTAGCCGTTGCATATCCTTCATCGATGAAGGCGATGGCATGCGCTCGATCGCCTGGACTTTCTCCGGGTTTACCTTGAATCCATCTTTAGTCACGATGAACCCAAGGAATTTGCCTTCTTCCATTCCAAACGAGCATTTCCCTGGATTGAGCTTTATGTTAACGCTTCGCAGAGTTTGGAATGTTCTTTCGATGTCCGTGAGCATGGTGTCCTCTTCCATGCTCATGACGACCAGGTCGTCCATGTAGATTTCGACACTTTTGCTTATTTGCCCGCGGAAAGTGTCGTTCATCAACTTTTGGTAGGTTGAGCCCGCGTTGCGCAACTCAAACGACATCTTTGTATAACAGTAATTTCCGGTGGGAGTCCGGAATGTCGTTTTGTCTTCATCCTCGATTGCCATTTGTACTTGATGGTACCCTTTGTAGCAATCGAGGAAGCACTTCTATTTGAATGGTGCGAGATTATCGACTTTTTCGTCGATTTCTGGCAGTGCGTAGCAATCCTTGGGGCAGGCTTTGTTGAGGTCTTTGTAATCGACGCACATGCGCCAGCCCCCGGACGGTTTTTCTACCATGACTGGGTTGGATAACCAAGTCTGGTATTTGACCTCCCGCAGCATGCCTGTGATGCGTGTGTAGTGTAATATTATTTTGATGAGTATTTAAGCCCTTTTTACACTTTTAGCCAAGTTTTAAATTTATAAAACACGATATTCACTAACACTAAACACACATATGGGCAAGTGCACCCATCGTGGACGTAGTATAGTGTTGGTAAGATACCGAGGTCGTCCAAGGACACAAGAGCTTTTAATACCGGTTTATCCTCAACGTCTAATCAAATCAAAAAGGTTAGAAAAATGTTTTAAACTAAGAAAAATAAAAACTAACTAAATGCTGAAAATAAAAATAAAATAAAAACAGATAGACAAGATGAATCACTTGGATCCGACACGTGTATTAGTATAACCTTTGATTATTTTCGCACTTTTGCACTTGTTTAAGAGATTATCTTAGTTATTGTAGTAGGCCCCTCTTTTGAAGGCGACGTTACCCTCAACCCAGTAGTTTGAGTCAGCAAGGATACAATCCTAAAGGGTCGGATTATTGAAAGATAATGAATTAAGTTATTAATGCAAATTATGGTAGGCCCCGCTTTTGGCGGTGACGTTACCCTCGGCTAAGTAGTCTGAGTCAGCAGGGATACAGTCCTAAATAGCCGGGTTATAGTATTAATAGTAGTTAACTTATGAGGGGGTCAAAGAGTTTGGATCCCCGCCATCCAATACCTATGGGCATTGAAGGAGATCCTACTAAATTTGACCCAGGTCCCAAGCAGGACCTCTAAACGCTGAACAAGGGCAAGACCTTTACCAAACCGTTCCCTTAACCCCCGACCAGGTAGCCAACATATCTCCATATAGACCGTGGAGATATGAATGGTGAAAATCTTTTATTTTATATAGACAGTAAAATAATGCCAAGACACCACGGACAAACGATAAGGAAAGATCACCTTCAACATAAGTAACTAGTTATTAAAGTCATTAATACAAAACCAAATAAAAAGTGCAAAAGATTAAAAATAAAAAGTATTATACTAAACACTTGTCTTCACCAAATGATGTAAGAGACTTAGGCAAACATGGCCTTGATTGTCAAGAACTCTTACGATCAATCTTGGATCCCGAGACGACTCACACACTCTACGATGGACAATGGATGATGGTGGTGGATGATGGTGTTATGATGGTGGTGGGTGGTGGATGAGGTGTGAGAGAGGTGGTGTGCCAAGGGATGAGGGAGAATGAAACCAAGCTCCTCTATTTATAGGCTGGACAGAACGCTGGACACGGCCCCGTGTCCACTGGACACGGCCCCGTGCCCGTCTGACACTCTCTCTCTTCATTAATTGTAATTGCGAATTACAATTAATGCGCCTGCTGTACTTTCAACACGCCCCCGTGCCCGCTGGGCACGGCCCCGTGGTAAGCAATGGAAGCTTCTACTGGTTTGTCTTTTCTGCTGCTTCCTGGGCACGCCCCCGTGTTCGCTGGACACGGGGCGTGTTCAGACTCTGTTTTCTTCTCTTTGTTTTGGGAGGTGCCGTTGAGGGTCCGGGCAGTCCACTTTTGTTCCTTTTCTTGTATTTATGGTAGAATTATTGGTCTTTTTGCTTCTTTTGTGATTTTGAGCTCATTTCATCCTGAAAATACAAAAGGAAGACAAAAACACTCTTTTTCCAACATTAGTACTTAAAAAGGGTTAGTTTTATGCCTTAATTGATGTGTTTTATATGTTGCATTTTACACACATCAAATACCCCCACACTTGAACTTTTGCTTGTCCTCAAGCAAAACTCTTTTAATGTGGCTTACACTCCCAAATGGAATAGGTAGAAGAGAAGTTTTTTAGCTTGTCCTAGAGTGTCGGGAATCCAAGGTTTTTATAGGTTTTATTTTTATTTTATTTACAATCCTATTCGTCATGATTTATTTTGAACTTTTCATAAGATAAACTACTTATTTTGGTATAACATGACTTATTAAAATTCCATTTATATACAAGTTCACATACCTCACGGGAGATCACTCAACACTCGGCCGAAGGTGTATATTTAAGTGAATCGCTCGAGAGCGGCACGGACTTACGTTTTCCATAGGCTTGCCAAGCGATCAATCCTCCTCCTTTTTAACTTTTTACCTTTGTAAATATCAAGAGGACTTTTTGGGGTGAAGGCTTGGGTTTAAAGGTGGGTGGTTGGTTAGTGGTTAGTAAAAAGGGCGAAAATCGTAACAAGTGTCGGTTTTCATACCTTATTTTTAGTGACATTTATTTTTGAAGTATTTCTCCAAACAAGCTTTTGTAGCTTTTGTTTGTTTTTGACTTCATTATTCATTTTTTTTTTCGTCACGTAAAGGGTATGTTTATGAAAAACCGAGCTTGTTACTAAAATAAGGGTGAAAAAATGAAAAAGGTTTTTGGTGGGTAAAAAAATTGTTTTGGGGGTAATGAAATGAAAGGTTTAGGCTCAAAGGGGTTTTTCTAGGGGGATTTTGGGTAGGTAAAAAAAAATGAAAAATAATGGTTTTGAAAGAAAAATAGTTAGTCCTAATGCCTCCATCATTTACTTACTTGGGTTTAAGTTGGTAAGGACCGGGAATGTATCGTCGTGGCAAGTTCTAGATTTGTAAAGACCGAGCGGCTATTCACACAAGAAACGAAAAATGAGCATTTAATCTAAATATGTATATTTTTATGCTCAATAAAGGCTCAAAACTCACTTTTGTGGGAATGGGTTTTTAATGTGACCAAGCATATATAATCGAATTTTAGCTAGACTTGTTATACCGTTTCGTAATTTTCTTATGTTAGTTCTTTTTATCACGACGCTATCGGTTGTAAAATAAAAAAAATATATATAACCCTTTTATAACTTGTTATTCCCAACTTAAACTAAGACAAGTAAATAAAAATGAAAAAGTTTTTTGAAAAAAAAAAATTTGGGGTGTTTAGCGGTTCCAATAGAGTTTTGTGTAAGGCTTGTTTTAGGATTTTGCAAAATTTCAAGGTTTTAGCATCCCCCCCACACTTAAATTACACATTGTCCTCAATGTGTCCAAAAATAAAGTTTTTGGTTGATTAGAATGTGAAAAAGTGTGTTTAAAAACAAAGATTTGTGTTACTGGCACTCTGGACACGGCCCCGTGTTGACCGGGCACGGCCCCGTGGTCAAGTGCCAGTAACAAAAATTATAGAAGTGAAACAGAAGCCTGGACACGGGGGCGTGTCCGCTGAACACGGCCCGTGTCCAGTTATCTGAACTGGGTGATTTCCTGCAGGGGGCTCAGCACGGGGCCGTGTTGGTTGGGCACGGCCCGTGTGGAGCCTTCTGTTATGGAGATTTTTGTCGGTTTGTTCTGTTCTTCTGCATGGTTCCATTTTTTCTCGTTCCCTTTTTCATCCATTACCACCACGAGTCCATTTTATTCTGCAAAAACTAAAAGATTAAACTAAACTAAGGATAGGTCCGCGGAATGCCTCCGTGGTGCGCCACGTTTATAAGGGTCTTTGGCTAGACCCGATTCCCGGTCACACGTCTTTTGATTGGGGTGCCTTGCCTCCCAAGTTACACCGTCGGAGAGCGGCATCCAAGCTTGAATCAATAACCTTCATGTAGTGGACCGGGTCGTCATCCTCTATTCTCTTCCCAACTCCAAATTTTACCTCATCGTCCCCATATCTCAAAGTTAGTGTCCCGTCATTCATGTCCACCACTGCTTGTGCGGTGGCAAGGAAGGGTCTCCCTAGAATAAGGGGGACCTCGGTGTCTTCTTCCATGTCGAGTATGACAAAGTCAACAGGATAAACAAATCTGCTTACCCTTACCAAGACATTTTCGATGACACCTTGCGGGAATTTGACCGATCGATCAGCAAGTTGTATGCTTATTTTTGTGGGGCTCGTGGTTCCCAAGCCAAGCCTTTTGAACATTGAAGAGGGCATGAGGTTAATGCTAGCTCCTAAGTCGGCCAAGGCATTGCGAACGGGTGATTCCCCTATTGAGCATGGAATTGTGAAACTTCCGGGATCGATCTTCTTTTGTGGTAGTTTATTGAGTACGAGGGCAGAGCATTCTTCGCCTAAATTAACTAATTGCAAATTTTCAATTTTCTTTTTATGTGTAAGGAAGTCCCTCATAAATTTAGAGTATTTGGGCATTTGGGTTAGGACTTCGATAAAAGGAATATTGACATGCAATTGTTTTAGCAAACTTTCGAATTTTGCGAATTGCTCATTGGTTTTTTGACGAATTAACCTACCGGGGTACGGAACTCGAGAGGCCTTGGTAGGCTCTGTTGATGGGGGAGTGTCCTTCTCCTGCAGATGTGTTGGCGTTGATTCTTCCGTTGCTGGAGGTACTTCTGCAGGACCTACGGTGCGGTTTCGTAGTGTGATGAGGTGAACTTGCGCCTTTGGATTGGTTTCGGTATTGCTGGGTAATGCGCCTTGTGGTCTTTCGGAAAAATTTTGAGCTAGTTGATTTATTTGTTTTTCTATATTTTGAATGCTAGCTTGTTGATTCCTAAAATTTGATTCTAATTGTAGGAATCTTTCCGAATTTTTTTTATCAGTGTCGGAGACAAGGCGAGATATGGTATCTTCGAGCCTCTCTCTTCCACTTTGTTGAGTGAAATTTTGTGACTCATTTCTTGATTGCTGAAAGTTTGTTCGTTGCGGTTGTTGGTTACTACTATTGCCGGGCTCCCTCCAACCAAGGTTTGGGTGGTTTCGCCATCCTTGGTTGTAGGTCCCCGTTGGAGGACCTGACGGCCTAGGTCTATTATCAATGTAGTTTACCATTTCTTGTTGATCGTCCGTTTCTTTCATGCAACTCCAATTTTCATGTGACCCACCACACCCTTCACAAGCCATGACCGAGACTGTTTTGGTCATTTCTAATTTTTTTATTTTTGAAGAAAGGGCCTCGATTTGGGCTTGTAAAGAGGTGTTTTCGTCTACCTTATGGGCGCCCGGGGCGATAGATTTATTTCCCCGGGGAGTGTGCCACTGAAAATTGGTTTGAGCAATTTCCTCAATCTGATTATATATTTCGTGTGGGCGACGATTACCTAAAAGTCCCCCGGAGCTAGAATCAAGTGTCTGCCTAGTATGTGGCAACAACCCATTGTAGAAAGTGGATACTTGTTGCCATATTGCGAGGCCGTGATGGGGACACTTGCGTAATAGCTCCTTGAACCTTTCCCAAGTTTCATATAAGGATTCCCCGTCCTCTTGTGAGTATGTGTTAATTTCAGCCATTAATTTAGCAGTTTTAGAAGGAGGGAAATACTTATACAGAAATTTTTGGGCTAGTTCATCCCAGGTGTTTACCGATCCAGCCAAATTTTTGGGCGATTTCCAACGTCCCGGTTGCGTTTATTGTTACGCTTGGACCCTTGGTGGGATGTTTCGGTTTGGGGCTTTGCCTTCGTCACATGCGGTTCAAGTGACCGCTGTGTCTGGGCGTATGTCTTGACCGCGGTCATGACATCTTCCCATTTTTTGGGCAAGCCCTCCTTGCCAGAGATGGTCATAATCATCTCTCTGTCTTTGATGGCCCGGATGAAGTGGTTTCGTGCCATCTGGTCTGCCACGTCGCCTATCGCCAGGCACTCTTTATTGTAACGGACGACGAATGCCTCGAGGGATTCGTCGTCCCTTCGCCAGATGTTCATGACGTCCAACGAATCGCGTTCGTAGAGTCGCTGCTGGCTAAAATGGGCGAGGAACTTGGTACGCAAGTCCTCGAATGAATCCAGTGATCCCACTGGCAAAGAATCGAACCATGCCCTGGCCAGGCCCGTAAGGGTCTGGGGGAAGAAATTACACCAAGTGGGTTCATCCCACTGGCCGTTGATGCCCGCGCCCATGAAGATGTTAATGTGGTCGTCCGGGTCGGTCGAACCACTGTATTTCCCAACGTTGAATGGGAACTTTGTCGTGGTGACATGGGCGTTGGCAATCCGAGTGCCGAACTTGGAATTTTCGGCCGCTGCCTTTGGCCTGTATGGCTCGTTCGCAGGGCGCTTTGCCGCCCTAAGGTATGTGTTGCGGGGGTGACTGGGAGGAACATAGTTGCGTCCTCCCGGTCTGCTGCTGGTGTCATGCGAATCACCGCGGTAGCTATGGTCGTCAGGGTCGGTATGACCGTACCCTTCGGTGTATGGTTGCGGGCCCAATCGGCTCTGAATGCCTGGGCCGCGTCGGGAGGTTGACCGCCTCCTGTCCTCGCCATGGGGGCCAAGGCGCGTATGCACTGGTCCTCTGGTATGGGACCCGTATGAGGAATCATCCTCGTTGAGGGTGTGGACCGAACAGTAAGACGATCCCCGTTCTTCACGTCGGCTTCTTGAAGCCGGGCGTGAATGTATCCTGCCGTCGTATTGTAAAATACGCTCAACAGAGGTGTGCGGTGCTGGGGGAAGCCCAGCTCGTATATTCGCTTCAGTACAAGCGCGGTTGTATGCTGCGGTCAGCATGGCTGCCTGCTGCTCGTACCAGGTATGAACGGTCATGCCTGGTGGGATCACAGATGGGAACTGTGATAAGTCATGTCCAAACATAAAGGAGGGACTCCTTTGTGTGGACGTGCCGATGTGTCCGGGTTGGGAGGTCGAGGCATTGACCCCTACCGGGGATGGGATTGGAGGATTTTGGTTATCCGCAGTGTTGTTTTGGTGATCAGTCATGATCGTGAGAGAGGGAAAAGGATGGTTTAGAAAATGCTAAGAGTAGCGGTGGGCGCCAATGATGAAACAATGGTTAACCGGGCAGGGCTAACACACTGGTCTCGTCAAGAAGGGTTAATCCCTTCCTCTCGAGGATCGCTGGCTGGATCACCGGTGGTAGATCTCCTGCACAAGGGAACAAGCCGTGACTCGTAACAAGGAGGATGGGGTGGGGGATGCTCCTTGTTACCACTCTCCGGCGTGAGAATCAGTAGTTTGCTTGGGAAGCAAAGTAAGATAGTAGCAGTGAGAGAGTTGTGAAGAGATACCTCAAACCTGGTTTGGGGTTGGTATTTATAGCCGAGGAGTGAAGGAGGATGATGATGGATGGACTGACGACGTGCTGCACCTTTGCAGGTGTGTCAGGCTTGTCGGTTGTGGAGGTTACGCCACGTCAGTCCATTGCTTACGTAGCTCTGACAGGTAACTGCCATTGGTGCCACTTGCACTGTGGTGTCAGTCCCACTTGTTTGAGTGCATAGGATGCGGTGCAAGCCGCATCGCTACGTGCGGTAACATCTGAAGTTACCACGTCTCCTACTTGTGATCAAGGAATACGCGAGATGCGGTGCTAGCCGCATCGTCGTCCGCGGAGACTATTTGCCTGCATCCCTTGTCGTGACGAAAATGCCCATATGGTGCGGTGTCAGCCGCACCGTTACGTTCATCTTCTTTTATGCCTAAGGTAAGGCTTTCTTGTATTGATAGAAGTGTTCACTGGATGCGGTGCGATGCCGCATCGCTGTGAATACTTCCGTTTTCGTACACCAGATGTGATGCTCTGTCGCATCACTCTACCGTTCTCATATTCCATGTAAGTCCTCCTTCGTTACTAGATAGATTGGATTCAACCCTTGTGCCGACGCGTTCTCGCATGGGCACAAGTAGGTTGTTAGCTAGTGGGGGTTTTGATAAGGGTAATGGTCACTCGCGGTCGATGCTGACGCGAGATCTGGGACCATACCCCTTCAAGCTCGCTCATCATTATAATGCTACCACCAAAGCACGTTTAGTTATGGAGTTCTTCTCTCATTCATAACCATTGCGTTTAAAATGCGTTTGTGATATTTAAAGCGGGACACTTCTTATGTGATAAAAGTAAAAGTATCAAAATTTGGTTCAAAGTTAGAAAATGGGGATTCTGGATTCATTTAGTATGCGTTCCTCGGTCATTTTTAAAAGTCAAAGGAAGTGGAAAGAGCTGGAAATGATTTGTGTTCCTGAGTTTTTAAATGAAATGATGTAGAAAGAAGAGAAATGGAGATTATTGATAATTTTATCTCCTAAGGCTACACGGTATGGGGACGTCCCCACACCGTCGCGGTCCGGTGCCGCACCAAACACCGTGCCACCCCCGGCACGTCGCGTCCTCTCCGTCCGATTATTGCCGTTGGCGACGTTCCAAAGTTGTGGGCCCTATCCAAATTTGAACGTTGAAAACAAACAAAATTATTTACTTTTTCAACGGCTATTTTATTAATTCCCCCATTTCACTTCCATTTTTTATAAATACTCACCCCTTTTACTCATTTTCTCACAACTTTTCACCAATTACAATCTCACATCTCTCTCACATTTTATAACCCTCTTCCCTTTTTATAAAAACTCATCTATTTTTTTACACGCTACCACCCCACCTCTCGCTAAAAAATTATCATGGCTTCACCCATTTCTTCCATTTCTTCAATTTCTTCTATGTCTTCATCGTCTTCGTCTGCGTGGTATTCATCATCGTCCGAAGAGGACGCTATTATGCACAACATGATTATGAACGCGGCTCAGGTGTTCATGGCGTCTGATGAAGGGTCGTCCCAACGGCTAACTAGACGAGCAAAATATAACCGAGACCAAGAAGGTATTTTACTTTTTTTTCCTTATGTTTTATATAGATTTGAAAATGTATTTTATAATTAATTTCATTTATGTTTCGTTTTAAATTTATAGCCGGCCACGATAAACTAGTAGCCGATTATTTTGCCGACGAACCCGTGTACCCAGCCGAGATTTTTCGACGTCGTTTCCGCATGAGTTGTCCACTGTTTTTACGTATTGCATGCGACATGGCCCAATCTGATCCGTTTTTTACATTGCGAAACGACGCTAGGGGGCAAAGGGGTTTCAGTAATATACAAAAATGTACGCCGGCCATTCGCCAACTTGCGTACGGTTACGCACCCGATGCATTAGACGAGTATATTAGGATGTCTAAAAGAACCGCACGTCGATGTTTGCACAAGTTTTGCCAATGGGTTGTCAAATTGTATAGCAAGCGATACATGCGGAAACCGAACGCAAACGATGTTCAATAATTATATCAAGCACACGAACAGAGACATGGTTTCCCAGGAATGCTCGGGAGCATTGATTGCATGCACTGGCAGTGGCAGAACTGCCCGGTTGCATGGCAAGGTCAGTATACTAGGGGAGATCAGGGACATCCGACTATCATTCTAGAGGCTGTTGCGTCACAGGATCTCTGGATATGGCATGTTTTTTTTGGTCTACCTGGTTCGCTCAATGACCTTAACATCATATACCAGTCACAGATATTTGAGGATGTAGTGGCGGGTACAGGTCCAGACACAAGCTTTACGGTTTCAGGGGTGGAGTACAGGCGAGGTTACTACCTAGCCGATGGGATTTACCCAACGTACTCGACAATCGTTAAAACTATCCCGCACCCAACCGACGACAAAAGAAAAAAGTTTGCAAAGTTTCAAGATGGTGCAAGAAAAGATATTGAACGGGCTTTTGGTGTTCTACAAAAAAAAATGGCACATCATTTCACATCCAGCACGTTCGCAAACACCAAGGAGGTTACGACACATTATGTACGCTTGTATCATCCTTCATAACATGATCATTGAAGACGAAGGGAGAGCGATATGCGAGTACGACGAAAACGCGTCTACTGGAAATTCTGTTCCAGTTAGTGAGGAACAACAAGATTTGAACGCCTTCGCTCTACGTAACGAGTACACACATCACAACCTACAAGCGGACTTGGTGGAGTACATTTGGAACAACGCTCAAAACGAACCCGGCCACGACATGGAAGACGAAGACTAGTAGCTTATTTTAATATATTAGGATATTTTTATTTTTTTTTAACTTTATTTTTTTTTAAGTTTATGTAATGTTTTTTAATATTAATGAAAATATTTTGTTACTTTATTTGTTAAATGTTAAAAAAAAGTTGAAGATTAAAAAAAATAAAAAAACATAAAAGTGGTGGAGACTATGACTAGGACCATCCTCCCATGCCTTCTAGTTTTGAAGGATGATCCATCCTTGGAAGGACTATGACGTGTCGCCTACGTGGCGGATCATCCTCCAAGAATGGACCATCACCATACCTTGTAGTCTAACTTTCCTCCCAGAATGGGCACAACTGAAGAGAAAGTAATGAAATGCAAATACAAGATTTTGTCATCTATCGATTTTATTTTTTACTGAATATAAATATGTAATTTCTTTTCCGTTCTTTCAACTTCGAAACAGAAAATTACACCATATTTTCTCTTCCCCTCTTTTTCTTTCTTCTGAATTTCATTTTCCTTCTTTTCTTTTGTTTATTAAATCTGGGAACAAACGGTTAGTTGGATGTATTAAATGAATATATGCATTGTCAAGAGTTACAATCAGGTCGGTAAACCTTTTCTTTTTTTGTCTTAGTGAAAGTACTTTTAGTTATTAGTTACATGGACTGTCGCATCTTTTCAATTTAATACGCCACCAATTAGCCTGGGTGACATTTCGCATGTACTAGTATCGAGTCCATATCAAATCGTCATAAGCAGTTTCAATTTAAAACACGACCAAATGCCTAACTCTTTGGTGTATCATTGTTCAGTTCATGTTAGATACTACTTTCGGGAGGGGGGGTTTTTTAACAAAGGTAATTTATGTATAAACGGATTTGTTATATATAGGATCATATATTATCCTATGTATTAGATTTATTTATAGTATAATAACGTATAACATATCCAATGTTAGTTCAAATTATTCTTGTGATGTACAAGTGTACGTTTTTGTTGAGGGTGTTGATATATGCAATTCTATTACTTAGGTTTATGTTAAGAGTGCATGTTCTATTTAAAAAAAAATACCAAAATAGTCAAGTTTGACCTTGACTTTTATAAAATAAAAAACAAGCCGGTTAAGTCGGCAATCTGAAGGCCAAGCCAGCAAATTTGAAGGCTTAGCTAGCTTGTTTCCCATTTTGGTAATTTAACTGGTCAAAACATTATTTTGATAGTTTTCCCTTCTATTTAAGTGTGATTCTTTCTTTAGTGACATGGTATTTGTGTTTCTCTGTAACTTTTTTCTATATTTTAACTTTACCTGTAAATAATTATAAACGCAAGTGCTAATTTAGTTTTGGTTATTATTCACTAAAAAATATTAATACAATTTTATATCTGATTTTTGTTATTAACGCAGATATACACGGTCTATCTTTCTCTGTCTCGCTCAAAATCTCACAATCCCCGTCTCTCTTGCTCTCGTTCAATGTTTCTCTAATACTTAATCGAGTTCGTCCATACTCCAACACCATCCAACCTCTGTTCATCAGAAACTTTGATTTTTGGATCTAGAATTCATCAGCAACACAACAAAGCCACCAAATCATAGCCAATGCCAGCAGCAGCCGCAATTCCAGCTCAGTTTTGACAGCTGCCGTGTACCATGCTTAACACAGAAACTTCGCTTTTTCCCAGCTAAGTGCAGCTGCTACTGCAACCGCTCGAACACCACGGATGATGCAGCCAACATGAAGCACACCACCTCAGACACCATCTTCCCTGTTTGGCCACTAACACCGTACACTTGAGCTCGAATTGAGTTCAAGGATGGCAGATAAAGTTGAGCTCAAATTGAGTCCAAGGATGGCAGATAAAAGTTATTGTCCCGCTTTCGGTGTGCACATATAATGTATATATGTGTGGGCGCTCGGGAGGCAAAAGTGAAATGGTACTAACTTTAACGTTATTTTACCATTTTCGTGAAAATAACGTTAAAAGCGGCGGATGGTTAATCATGCATCATGTGGTGACGTTGATAGCTGAAAGACACGAGGGTACATGCACCAATCAGTCTCTGTCCCGATTGTTTGAGTGTTATGTGTCTTAGGTCCAAGGCTTGATATAAAACTACAATCGAGCCGGGGGTCTCACTGAAAGCAGCCTCTCTATTCCTACAGGGTAGAGGTAAGGCTGTCTACATCTACCCTTCTCAGACCCTACCTTAGCTTTGCTATTGGTGGAATTTACTGAGTATGATGATGATGATGATGGCAGATAAAGTTAAACTTGTTTGCTCAAACTGAACCACAAACTATATATTATTGTTGGATGGCCCAATACGAAAAAAACATGTATTTGGGATTTTGGGCCTCAACTAGCATCAAGAACGATACTATCAGCCCAACTAGATCCGGCTCAACCCTCGATAAAAGTCTACTGAACGAGCCATGCACAATAGCAACCAAAGAAAATAACTTTTTTTCTATGATCACATTCACATGTAAGAAATAAAAGTTCTTCTATGATCAAATTCACATATAAGAATAACTATCTAAATAACATTCAACTGACACCATAATTATGTACAACCCTGCCCCCGTATATACACTAAATCATTTTCCCAATATGTAACTTAACCAGTTAACCCTATTATCTTTATCTTCATCTTCTCCAACCAACCCTGTAACCAGCAATTCTTTGCCCGCTTGTTGCAGGTTGCCCAATCTCATACATCCGCTGAATTTCCTCCCTGTATTCCGTTAATGATTTGTCAGGTAACTTAGGACCAAGTTCCACTACATCCCCCATTCGCAACTTAAAGTTAAAATCATCGACCACTTCACGATTTACTTTCAGCAGTACTTCTTCTTTCACTGAAAACCCATATCGTACATCTACGAGATCCTTCACCCTTGAATTTGCAGGGAATTCTTGCACTGACATCTGCAAACAATGTTTCCCAGTTACATTTGCATTCAACAAGTTCATTTATACAACAATATCGGTCAGAAACATAACACTTCTTGTCTAAAACTGTTATATGTTTTTGCATTTAACAAATAGTTGGGAGTGTCCAAAAGGGTAATAAAATGATTCTTTCATGCATAAAGAGTGTACTTCAGTCGCGACTTTCAAGACACGTTTCTTTTTAAGCTCATACCATTTACACTTTTGAACGGTTAGAGATAAACAAAACCCAAATCCAGTTATATAATACTGGTAGCAAAAACAGGTATTTTTTGTCGAATCGTGCTGCGTAGACCTATAGCACTTTTTGTCCAAATTTATTATTTAGTTCATAAATAATTAATATGTCAAATATGGTTACAAAGATCAACTTATTTCAACAAAGAAAAAATGAACGAAATGATCAGGAGACTTTGTGCATCTGAAGTACGTTTTTGGACGACGTCCAACCCGTTTCCTAATTTACCCGTTTGACCCATTAAAATAAACATGTTTGACCCATTAAAATAAACACAACCAAAATCAATATGGGTGAAAACTGCTTCCTGTAATTTATCTCAATTTATAAATAAAGGGTCTGACAAATTGTTATGCTTGTAAATTACCTTGTTATTCTCGATCACAATGACAAACACGGGTCCGTCAGATCCACAAGAAGGTTTGTAAGAATGCGGGCAATCTTCAGAATGGAAAGGGAATTTGCAGGGTGGTTTCATGGCATCTGTGTAGCCAATGGACGATTGATCTTTCATCATTGTCTCACACTGCCAGGTCACCACCCAACGGGCCCATTCAACCATCTGTAGCACAAATGTGGAATGCATGCAGTCTCCTTCTTTGTATCTCCAGTGAGCTGCAAACCCAAACTCCGCCTGAGAATGCATTTCTTTTGTTCTAATTTGAACTTCAAGTGGGACCAATCCCTTCCCCATTACTACTGTGTGCAGAGATCGATACCTACAATATATAGGATAAACAATAAAGTTTGTGTTTGAAATAGAATTAAATAATATAATAGAGGATGATAACATGTGAACACACCCATTACACTTGGGCTGATTTATGTAGTCCTTGAATTTTCCAGGAACTACAGGCCATAAACCATGAACAAGGTCTAATGCTTTATAACAGTCTTCAACATTTTCCACAATCAGCCGTAGCCCATGAATATCATGAATTTCATCCATGCTTAACTTTTTCCTACACCATATACACAATTTTTAGAATGGACAATAATAAAACTTTAGAAATTAGATACTACAAATCAACACTATGTTGATACGTCACTAATATGTGAATTATAAACGAAGTTTCTATAGTTTCCAAAACAAGGACTTGTTAACCCAAAGCTTAGCATGCAGGGAATATCCCCCACCACAAAGACACAACAAAAGGTAAAAGGCAAACTGCACAAAATAGAAACAAACTTCACGCTTTCTTCCTATTTAAGAAAGCAACGTTAATTAGGCGTAAATAGAAATTGGCCTACATTATACCACCTATTTAATAAACAGGTTACTTTTTATCACCGTTTGTAGCAATAAACACTTTTTCAACCATTAGTTTCTGCTGGCTTCTTTTTTTCTTTTTTTTTTTTTTTGAACGGCAAGGAACGACGTGCTAACCACCGTGACACCGGGCGTTATGGCCAAGGTCGACTACTCGACCGCAGCCAGCCCCTTGGCTCTCCCAGATGCGCGGAAACCCGACCTCCACCCGCCCAAAGGCATGACAGTGGAATAATCGGTAAAACCTCGCCTCCCATCTAAGTCGAACCGGCGCCACCCATATTCGCTCTTCACCTGGATGCCGCAGAAACTAATGAGGAGTGTGGGAATCGAACCTGAGTCACAAGGAACACCAATTCTTTCCCCAACCACTCCACCACTACCTCATTGGCAGACATGTGGCTTCTTATTTGGCATTTTACTGTATAAATAAATGACAAGTGCATCTGATGGACATTAAATAATTATTTTTTAACTTAAATTATCAAACAAATCAATCTTGTAATTAAAAATTAATACTGTTCTTTTCATAGAAGCATTTTTTGCATATATGGTGGCTGGTATAGTGTGAACAAGTCACATCAGCCATTTACATTTATATTGAGGTTGATTGCTACAATTGATATTACATTATAAGTTGATTTCTATTTTACACCTAACTTTAAAAAAAAATTGTTTATATTGCATTATGCAGTTCGCCCAAATAATAGTTGCATATTCAGCGATAGGGCAATTTGGATCAAACAACTTGTAAACAGTATGTCATGCAACCAACAAGTAAAAGTACATTATGCAACAATAAATTGATGAATATGATGTTGTGGGAGAAAAAGACGTACTTTAGCATCTTGCAATGAATGCTATACAAGCTTTTGTGTCGCCCATATAGAACGTGATAAGAAATCGATCCATCCTTAAGTGCTTGCTCCAATTTTTCAGCAGCAGAGGTGACCATTTCATCATTAAAAGACTTCATAAGTTGTGATGATAAATCTTCGTACCGGTTTGGATTAATATATTTGAAACAGAGGTTTTCTAATTGTTCCTTCCATCTCACAATTCCCAACCGGTTTGCTAATGGCGCAAATATCTCCATTGTCTCCTTTGCAAACCTATACTGTTTACTCAAAGGTAAAGCATCCAGCGTCATCATATTGTGCAACCTGTCAGCCAATTTCACAAGTACAGCTCTAGCATCAGCCATTGCAAGAAACATTGTGTGCATACGATCTGCCTCGACGGTTTTTGTTGCTGTATTGCTTTCACGTGCAAGTTTACTCATTTGACTCAACTTGGACACCTGTAAATATCCAACCATATAATTAAATTACCTATATATGTATGTATGTGTAAATCATATAAAATGCATATACATATATCGAAGTAAGATTCATAGTATGTAGTTTCATACCCCTTCGACAAGATCAGCAAGCCCGGGACCGAAAGACTGAAGAATATAATCATAGCTCATATAAGAATCATCAAGTGTGTCATGTAAAAGCCCTGCAGAAACAACCATAGCGTCGGCACCTATTGTCGCTAGCAAACATGCGGTTTCTACACAATGTTGTAAATAAGGATCGCCGCTAGCTCGCATCTAAACACCAATAACATAACTTCAATACATAACAACATATTAACAGATCTAGAAAATTCAAACAAACAATAAGTCAACACAGCATCAGTTAACAATAACACAATTAATACCTGTCCTTTATGCGCTTTTTCGGCCTCGTAAAAAGCCTTAACAACCAACTCATCATTGAATATATTATGTTTCAACTGTGCATCCACTAGCATATCTTTAGCATACGCCTCAGAGACTGTTTCATTCAAATTATTATCATCCATAACGAATGTAAGCTCTTCAGCTAAATTCACACGCGACCGAAAATCCGGTGAATAATCGACACACGATCCAATCGCGTGTGTAACAATGCCTTTAAACCACCGTCTGTCCGGCGAGAATCTCATCGACGGCGTACTACTCAACGACATCGGACCTTGAATCACCGAAACCGGACTCTGATGAAAATGATCGCGTTTCAAACACGCTCCAAATGGCGCGTAGGTATAACAACTGTTCAAAATGTCTTCGCCGGTTCTCAATTCATCACCGCCGTAGGATGAAGAAGAAAAAAGCGACGATAAACCGCCGACGAACGGTTTTTGCGACGGCGAAGCGGTGGCGGTTGACGGAGACGACGAACGGCTGTTGAAATCAAAATCATGTGAATACGGTGATGAGCACGCGCTGCTTGGAGGACTTGCGTACAGTGCGATTGCCGGAACCGCCATGATTGATGAAATTATACAGGTGAATTTAGTGAAATATAAACCCTAGATTATGATGAATTGAATGAAATCAGGAGAAAACAAATGAATATTGAATGTGAATGTGAATTAGAGTTATTTACAATGGAATTTATGAACAGAAAATTAAGGAAATAGACGAATTTGTTGATGTGAAGAAGGTCAAAGAAACGAAGAAAAGGGGGAGCAAGATTTTTATTAATTTGTAATCAATAAAAAGGAAAAAAGAAACGAATGTTGCTTAGCGGCAAGGCGAAGGAACGGGGTAGTAAATTACGGGATTACCCTTCAGAGTTGCCAATAATATCGGAACAATTGCTTCTCGAAGGTGTGGATAACGACCCATAGATGTGGATAAAATCACTGATTTTTATTATAAAGATATGTTTTTTTTACTCAACTTGATGGATAAAATATCGCTCTAGGAAAGAGAATATATAGATTTATATATCTATGAAGGGTGACTTTGAGTTTTCTTCCGTTAAAATAATGATTATAGATGATGGATAACACTAATAATAGAAGTAATAGCAATATTATTATTATTATTATTATTATTATTATTATTATCATTAATATAATTTCTTCATGACGTTTTACATCCGTTCACAATAAAGTAATGACTTTAACTAAAGAAAATATTTTTGTATTGATCAAGATTCAAGGCACCAATTGGGTTCATATTATTTAATACTAGGTTAGTTCCCCGTGTGTTACACGGGTTGAACAATTTAAACTATATAATAACAGGGTCGGGCCAAGCCCAAGTATTTTGAGGCTTGGGCCTCAAGCCACCAAATGTATAGGGCCTCAAGATTTAAAAAAAATTATACTATATGGGTATGAGCCTTGTTATTAAAAGGTTGTAGCCCAGTTGGTGCGCATGTCATCTGTGTACCTTAAGGGGGCGGGTTTGAATCTCCGTTAGGCCGATCGACCGTCGTTTATTCTTTTTGGATAAGAAAAAAAATAGGCAAGAAGGGCCCCGATTTTGAAACTTGCTTTAGGCCTCTAAAATGGTTGAGTCGATCCTGTATAATAAATATTTCTTGTAAATGCAAATCAAAGACGGACACACTTATATATATTTGGTAAATAATGAAACTAATAATAATAGTAAAAAAATCTCATACATGTGTATACTCATTTAAGTAATCGATATACATTTGATGTTATCCTATATTTTTTGTATTCAATTAACATTTTTCTATTTAGTATTATTTACAATTATTAGAAGATATATATGAAAGAAAAGCGGGAAAACTTAAAAAATATGTGTCTTCAATAAACGACACGTGTTACTATATATATAGAGTATAGATGTTACTGAATTTTTGAAGAATAATTTTTAAGTTTGACATATATATTCAAGCTTATAAGTATATAATATAGTCATGAATTTTTAATAAATCCAAAAAAATTATGTGATTAATGGCAAAGTGTGTTTTAGCCAAATCCTAGAATTTAAAACATAAAAGACCAGGTGCAAAAAAGCGTGAAACCCTTTAAAACTTCAATAAAAGGGTTATAGTTATCATATAAACATTTTTCTATTTAATATTATTTACAATTATTAAAACATTTTTCTATTTAATATTATCTACAAATTAAGAGATAAATTGTTAGAAGATAAATATGAAAGAAAGGCGGGAAAATAAAAAAATAGACGGCTCCAATAAATGACACGTGTCACACACTGGTTTACTTTATTATATGTATAGATTTTATCAAATGGAAAGAGAAACAACTAATATTCGTTTGATTCTTTTTTTTTTTCAGACAGCAATTATTAGTTTGATGATATATATTATGGCGAATTTCTTTTCAAATTAAGTAAACTAGAAATTAACATCGTAATGTTACAGTGATTAAAATAATACATACAGCATAGGTTTCGTTTTCAATGATTTGAAGTTAATGTCTTTTATTGGTCGATTATTTTGTGAGTGGTGTGCGGAACAAAGAGTATAACACCTTGCCACAGGCTCATAGCTTCTAGAGATGAAAGGTGGGAGACCAGAGAATACATGGTTGCAGATATAAAATGTTAATGTATAAGATAATAAACAAGTGTAAATCTTAATTTTTACTGTGTTTGATTTTACAAATCTAATGTATTTGAAATTTGAATTCAATTGTAAAATGTTATGTAAAATAATAAATAAATAAAAAAATTAATTAATCCTTTTTTAAGGAACTAAATATATCTTTGGTCTTTGGATGTGTGGAGAAGTTCAACCAAAATAAATGGAATCTTCAATCACTCACCATCGTTTCATTTGCCAACCCTATTGGGCGTTGTCATCCACCCAATCGACCACCCCTCCCCCACCATTGTTACCACCCCGCCCCCACAGTTGACACCACAAAGTCACAAACCCCATTGTCATCAACGAGACCAACGCAAGCGTTGTCGTCCTCTCCACCCCACCTTCACCATCGTCGATCGATGGTGGTGATGCAACTGATTAGGGTGTTGTATGTTGGAGATACGGCGACTAAGGTGTGGGTGACGTCACCATAAAAGGATGGTGGCGGTCGTGGTAATGGCACCCAGTAGGTTGGGTGCAATGGTGGAGGTGGGGGTGGAGGTGGAGGTGGGGTGACGACATTATAAGAGGGTGGTGGTGGTTGTGACCAGTAAGTGGTGGTGGTGGTGGTGGTGGTGTCAAAGGCGGTTTAACATAGCAGAATCGACGACAATGATGATGGAGCCGATGGAAGTTGGATACGATGATTAGATTCCAGTTTTTTTAAGATTGCTTTTTCATTCAAATGCATTTCAATTTCAACTCTTTTATGATTTGTTTGATAAAATGCCATAAACACTCACACGTTAGTCGTCGTATACTCGTATCATACACTGGACCCTACTTGTATCTTAAATATTTTCTTTAGCGTATACAGTAGTTGCCAACATATGAACATCCATGGTGGCGTAAAATACGTTGGTTGGCATAGCTCGTTGCCCCTTACATGCCCACAATGTGAAATGTTAACGTCTTACGTATTACAATTTATTCAAAACAATAATATGCATCCAAACACAATAAAACAACCACCAATCTCCACAAACCATAAGGGTTATCAAACCCATTCTATGAATTTCCTTTTATTCATTATATAAAGATTTCGGTTTTTCATATACGGGTACAACTAAGGGGGTACGGTGTGAAGCGGTAAAGGTGGGTCAGCACCGATCGGTGACCACCGCCAAGTTTGTTTACCGTTCAACATTACCGATTTTGTGGGAGAAAGAGAGAGAGAGGGGGGTGTGGTGGGGTCCATTCCTTTTTCAACCAATCACACATTTTTTTAAATAGTTTACATATTTCAAAGTGTCTAACCACCGCCAACGTTTTTGAGCATTAGGTAAACATAATAGGTAAAATGACGTGACACTGTTTGATTGGTCGATTTGAAAGTTTACCTTTGTTTAACCACCCTCTATACACTAATGTAACTTCTAGCCCGTGATTACAACTAAGGTGTAACAAACCATATGAATCTGTATATAATTATAAGACTAAGAGCACCCGTAGTGGGGCGTTTTTTTTTTTAAATTGAAAAAAAACGCCCGGAAACGCCCCTCCCCCCATTACATCAAGCGTTTTTGGGCGTTATAATTTGGAATCTTGCATGCAGGCGTGTTTAATAAAACGCCGAAGGGATGAAATTGAACATGCAGGTGGCCAATGAGATTGGTCCAAATAAGGGGCCTTTTCTTTCATTTTTTTTTTAATCTTCAACCTTTTGACCAGCCAATCACCTTTGTTTCTTTCTTTTTTTTTAATGATTGAATGGGGTTATTGGCATAATTCCCCACTACGCCACTTTTGATATAATGCCCCAACGCTGACTAAGATGTCACGTGTCGGATAATGTCCCATGGTGGGGGCATTATAAGTTGTTACCACTACACATGGTCTAATAAGTTCAAATTTTTATCACTTGGCATAAGGACAATAATTTTCATTATAGATTTAAAGTTAAGCATGAGGTCATATTCATCGTAACATAAATACTTGGGTTCTTAGACTATCCACTATCACAATCTAACCCAACCCAATCTTTTATTAAAATACTAATTTCTCTCTCTTCCACATACACAATCCAACCCAATCCAATTTTTCACTCACTATCACAACCCAACCTAAACTAATATTTTATTATATAAACAAATAGAAGTTAAATAATAAAAAAAGGAAAAAGAATTAAATATTATAAAGAAATAGAATTAAATAATAGAAAAAAGAATAAAGAATTAATATTATGTTGGTTGTTGGTTGCAACCATTGGTTGCCATACCAACCTGGTTGTTCATAAATTTCAATTATTTAATTAAAATAATTTTCTACAATTTTGTCTTATTTGCCATGTGGCAACCGTTTGTGTAATTTGATCACCATAGTGGATAGTCTTAGGATTCTGAATCACTCACCTTGCTGCCCTAAAGGGTTGATTGGATCTTGAATTTCTTTGCCGATCTTTGACCTACTAAAGTCAAACCCAAATAATGTAAATTATCACAAGTTAAATTTCATATTTCATACTACACTCATTTATCAAAACAAGCCAATACCATCAAAACACATTCATCTACTCCATTCTTTATATTTTTCGTTTAGAATGAAAAACTCAAATATACAAAACTCGGTTATCAAAATGCCCAATTAATCAATATCACATTATCAAATTTACTTAACCCAATATTTGTGATCACATAATCATTCAAGATCAGCTTGCCTTTTTATGAAAAGCCATACATTTATCGCAAATATTTTAGTTGTGGTTAAAATAAAAACTAAAATGTTAAAATGGGTAAACATCCAAGTCAGTGGTCATGCAAAATTACAAAAGAGTTCTCAAGAAGGTTGTCCAAGTTGATGCCGTTACGTTTGACCACGTGTCTCTGTTAGTCCATCGTTTACAAACCACGTGTCATCATACTTCTCGCTTGTACGCCTCACTACCATTATTTCATGTCGATACCCCTATTATTTATTCTTTGGTATTTAATTCAACAACAACAAAAACAACAAGAAGAAGAAGAAGTTTTACCATTAGTTTAGTGGCATATTTAGGGTGAGGGGCACCCTCGGTGACCTCATGCGGGGACCAAATCCACCGAAGAGGGGTGGTGTCGCCATTCAATCGGCGACCAAAATCGGGGACCGAAATCGGGGGAAAGGCACCTGAAGGGGTATGGTCCCAGATCTCGCGTCAGTATCGACCGCGAGTGACCATTACCCTTATCAAAACCCCCACTAGCTAACAACCTACTTGTACCCATGCGAGAACGCGTCGGCACAAGGGTTGAATCCAATCTATCTAGTAACGAAGGAGGACTTACATGGAACATGAGAACGGTAGAGTGATGCGACATAGCATCACATCTGGTGTATGAAAACGGAAGTATTCACAGCGATGCGGCATCGCACCGCATCCAGTGAACACTTCTATCAATACAAGAAAGCCTTACCTTAGGCATAGAAGAAGATGAACGTAACGGTGCGGCTGACATCGCACCATATGGGCATTTTCGTCACGACAAGGGATGCAGGCAAATAGTCTCCGCGGACGACGATGCGGCTAGCACCGCATCTCGCGTATTCCTTGATCACAAGTAGGAGACGCGGTAACTTCAGATGTTACCGCACGTAGCGATGCGGCTTGCACCGCATCCTATGCACTCAACAAGTGGGACTGACACCACAGTGCAAGTGGCACCAATGGCAGTTACCTGTCAGAGCTGCGTAAGCAATGGGCTGACGTGGCGTAACCTCCACAACCGACAAGCCTGACACACCTGCAAAGGTGCAGCACGTCTTCAGTCCATCCATCATCATCCTCCTTCACTCCTCGGCTATAAATACCAACCCCAAACCAGGTTTGAGGTATCTCTTCACAACTCTCTCACTACTACTACTATCTTACTTTGCTTCCCAAGCAAACTACTGATTCTCACGCCGGAGAGTGGTAACAAGGAGCACCCCCCACCCCATCCTCCTTGTTACGAGTCACGGCTTGTTTCCTTGTGCAGGAGATCGACCACCGGTGATCCGGCCAGCGATCCTCGAGAGGAATGGATTAACCCTTCTTGACGAGACCAGTGTGTTAACCCTGCCCGGTTAACCATTGTTTCATCATTGGCGCCCACCGCTACTCTTAGCATTTTCTAAACCATCCTTTTCCCTCTCTCACGATCATGACTGATCACCAAAACAACACTGCGGATAACCAAAATCCTCCATTCCCACCTCCGGTGGGGGTCAATGCTCGACCTCCCAACCCGGACACATCGGCACGTCCACACAAAGGAGTCCCTCCTTTATGTTTGGACATGACTTATCACAGTTCGCATCTGTGATCCCACCAGGCATGACCGTTCATACCTGGTACGAGCAACAGGCAGCCCTGCTGACCGCAGCATACAACCGCGCTTATACGGAAGCGAATATACAAACTGGGCCTACCCCAGCACCGCACACCCCTGCTGAGCGTATTTTACAATACGACGGCAGGATACATTCACGCCTGGCTTCAAGAAGCCGACGTGATGACCGCGGATCGTCTTACTGTTCGGTCCACACCCTCAACGATAACGATTCCTCATACGGGTCCCATACCAGAGGACCAGTTCATACACGCCTTGGCCCCCATGGCGAGGACAGGAGGCGGTCAACCTCCCGACGCGGCCCAGGCATTCAGAGCCGATTGGGCCCACAACCATACACCGAAGGGTACGGTCATACCGACCCTGACGACTGTACCTACCGCGGGGATTCACATGACACCAGCAGCAGACCGGGAGGACGCAACTATGTTCCTCCCAGTCACCCCCGCAACAAATACCTCAGGGCGGCAAAGCGCCCTGCGAACGAGCCATACAGGCCAAAGGCAGCGGCCGAAAATTCCAAGTTTGTCACGCGGATTGCCAACGCCCATGTCACCACGACAAAGTTCCCATTCAACGTTGGGAAATACAGTGGTTCGACCGACCCGGACGACCACATGAACATCTTCATGGGCGCGGGCATCAACGGCCAGTGGGATGAACCCACCTGGTGTAATTTTTCCCCCGGACCCTTACGGGCCTGGCCAGGGCATGGTTCGATTCTTTGCCAGTGGGATCACTGGATTCATTCGAAGACTTGCGTACCAAGTTCCTCGCTCATTTTAGCCAGCAGCGACGCCACGAACGTGATTCGTTGGACGTCATGAACATCTGGCGAAGAGACGACGAATCCCTCGAGGCATTCGTCGTCCGTTACAATAAAGAGTGCCTGGAGATAGGTGACGTGGCAGACCAGATGGCACGAAACCACTTCATCCGGGCCGTCAAAGATGTGAGGATGTCATGACCGCGGTCAAGACATACGCCCAGACGCAGCGGTCACTCGAACCGCACGTAGCAAAGGCAAAGCCCCAAGCTGAAACGTCCCACCAAGGGTCCAAGCGTAACAATAAACGCAACCGGGACGTTGGAAATCGTGACATTTCCAAACCGTATTTCCCGCGAACCAACACGTTCGACTCAAGGAACTACAACCCCGCCCGAGACAGTCGGGCATCAAAAAAGGATTCTCGAGACCGCAACTGGACCAAGATCACCATGTCGCCAAGTGAGGTCCTCCTAATGAAGTCCAAGAAAAATCAGGACCTCACACTCTACTGTGAGTACCACAAGGACTCGGGCCACACCACCAACAACTGCATCAGTCTCCGACTGGAGATTGAGCGCGCCTTAAAGGAGGGGAAATGATGTGAGTAAAATGCAACATATAAATTACATCAAATGAGGCATAAAACTAACCCTTTTTAAGTACTAATGTTGGAAAAAGTGTGCTTTTGTCTTCCTTTTGTATTTTCAGGGTTAAAAGAGCTTAAATGAACAAAAGAAGCAAAAATGCAGCCAAATCCAACATAAATACAAAGAAAAGGAAGAAACGTGGCATGCCCGACTCCTAGACAGCATCTCCCAAAGCAAAAACAAGAAGAAAGCTGAGCATGGGGCTGTGCCCAGCTGAGCATGGGGCTGTGCCCAGCTGAACACGGGGCAGTGTCCAGCGGACACGGGGCGTGTCCAGCTCAACACGGGGCCGTGCTCAGCGAGCACGGGGCAGTGTCCAGAATGGTCAGCCCTGGCACAAAAGACAAAGTGGTAGAAGCTTCTATTGCTCACCACGGGGCCGTGCCCAGCGGACACGGGTGCGTGGTCAGAGTGCTGCAGGTGCATTTATTGTAATTCTGAATTACAATTAATGAAGAGAGAGAGTGTCAGGCGGGCACGGGGGCGTGTCCAGCGGACACGGGGCCGTGCCCAGGCTTCTGTTTAGCCTATAAATAGGAGTGCTTGGCTTCATTTCAACTCATCCCTTGGCACACCACCTCTCTCACACTTCATCCACCACCCACCACCACCATAACACCATCATCCACCACCATCATCCATTGTCCATCGTAGAGTGTGTGAGTCGTCTCGGGATCCAAGATTGATCGTAAGAGTTCTTGACAATCAAGGCCATGTTTGCCTAAGTCTCTTACATCACTTGGTGAAGACAAGTGTTTAGCATAATACTTTTTATTTTTAATCTTTTGCACTTTTTATTTGGTTTTGTATTAATGACTTTACTAACTAGTTACTTATGTTGAAGGTGATCTTTCCTTATCGTTTGTCCGTGGTGTCTTGGCGTTATTTTACTGTCTATATAAAATAAAAGATTTTCACCATTCATATCTCCACGGTCTATATGGAGGTATGTTGGCTACCTGGTCGGGGGTTAAGGGAACGGTTTGGTAAGGGTCTTGCCCTTGTTCAGCGTTTAGAGGTCCTGCTTGGGACCTGGGTCAAATTTAGTAGGATCTCCTTCAATGCCCATAGGTATTGGATGGCGGGGATCCAAACTCTTTGACCCCCTCATAAGTTAACTACTATTAATACTATAACCCGGCTATTTAGGACTGTATCCCTGCTGACTCAGACTACTTAGCCGAGAGTAACGTCACCGCCAGAAGCGGGGCCTACCACAATTTGCATTAATAACTTAATTCATTATCTTCCAATAATCCGACCCTTTAGTCTGAGTCCTAATCGTTAAAAAAAAAAAAGAAAAACCGGGCTATTTAGGATTGTATCCTTGCTGACTCAAACTACTGGGTTGAGGGTAACGTCGCCTTCAAAAGAGGGGCCTACTACAATAACTAAGATAATCTCTTAAACAAGTGCAAAAGTGCGAAAATAATCAAAGGTTATACTAATACACGTGTCGGATCCAAGTGATTCATCTTGTCTATCTGTTTTTATTTTATTTTTATTTTCAGCATTTAGTTAGTTTTTATTTTTCTTAGTTTAAAACATTTTTCTAACCTTTTTGATTTGATTAGACGTTGAGGATAAACCGGTATTAAAAGCTCTTGTGTCCTTGGACGACCTCGGTATCTTACCAACACTATACTACGTCCACGATGGGTGCACTTGCCCATATGTGTGTTTAGTGTTAGTAAATATCGTGTTTTATAAATTTAAAACTTGGCTAAAAGTGTAAAAACGGCTTAAATATATATCTAAAAACATATATACACTAACACGTATCAAGTTTTTGGCGCCGTTGCCGGGGACACAAGGATTTTAAGAAAGCTTAAAATCGACGGCCTAATCAGTTTTTCAAAACCTTTTTAAAACGCGCGCATTTTTCTGCATTTTAGTTTAGTTTTTGCATTTACAGTAGCCTAAACACGGGGTCGTGCTCACTGAACACGCCCCCGTGCTGCATATTTTTAGAGTAGATACCCAGATACAGAGTTTGAACACGGGGCCGTGCTCGCTGAACACGCCCCCGTGCTCAACGTGACCAGTAACTTTAATTAAAACGCCCAGATACAGTCCCTGAACACGGGGCCGTGTTCACTCAACACGGGGCCGTGTCCAGCTTCTGTCTCCGTCTTATTTTTGTTTTCTGGTCCCGAGACTCAGTTGTGATCTGTTGAGTGATTCTTATGGATCAATACTCAAGAGGTTACAACTACACCTATGATGAGGATGATTATAGGGGTAATTATTGCACTAATTGTCGTAACGCACGCTCGGTTCAATATAATACTTCATATCAACCATCCAATTCATACAACCATTATGAGGAGCCCAGGTACGAGCCATCAACTTCATACACATCCTATGAAGACCAAAGGTATGAACCTACTCCCTCATACTCATATTTTGATGAACCAAGGTATGAGCCATCATACTCATACTTTGAAGATTCAACATATGAGCCACCACCTTCATACTCTTATTATGAGGAACCATGGCGTGAACAACCCACCTCATATGAGTACTATGAAGAACAAAGCTTCGACCCTTATCCATCATATACTTACAATGAAGAACAATGGTGTGAACCATCTACTTCATATGAGTATTATGAGGAACCTAGGATCGAGCAACCGGATTCAAGCCTTGAGGATCCAAATTCTTTCAATCTCACCGAAGTAACTAATAGGATATTAGAACACATTAAAACTATCGAACGTTGCATAAAAGAATCTCGCGCAAGGGAAGAGGAATCCCGCGCAAGAGAAGAGCTAAAAAATGATAATAACGTAGAGATAGTTGAAAGTGTAAAAATGGAAGAACAAGAAAGTGAAAAACCGACACATGAATTAAACAAAGAAAAAGGTGAGTCCGACAATGTTAAAATTCAAGAAGAGTCTAATTTTGAAGAAATTAACCTCTTGTCACCTACTTTCGAAAACCATTGTTTAATAACCCCTCATGCTAAGTTTTTAAAAGAGTTAAACACTAGTGCTAAAATCAAAGACTTAGTAAGTGTTAAGTTAACTAATGATCAAACCTCGCTAATAAAAGAAGATCCTTTTGAAATTAACATTACACCGGTTCCATGTTTCTTTCAAAATTCATTTATTAGCAATATCACCATCGATAAAGATCTTTGTGTTAACATAATGCCTAACTACATTTTTGAAAAATTAAGTGTTAGTGATTTTACTCCACTTCAAATACCCATTTTTCTATCCAATCGGAAAGTAATGAAATCAATCGGTGTAGTTGAAGATGTTTTGGTTCAAACAAATAAAATGGTAATCCCAACCGACTTCGTCATCCTAGATGACGCCCCCTTAGTCTTGGGAAAACCTTTTGTACAAACTCATAAAGCTTTGAAAAACCGGAAATTCAACAATCTACCTCTTCAATTAGGGGCATTCAAAAGGAGCATAGATCTTGAGCGCTCAATGAAATATCCTTTTGGCAATAATGACCCCCTAATTGAAGATGAGCCTGAACCACCCGATAAGGAGGGTCTAGCCAAGGACCCTTATAAACGTGGCGCACCACGGAGGCATTCCGCGGAACTATCCTTAGTTTTAGATTAGTTTAACTTTTATGCTTTCTAGTTTAGTTTTAATTTGCAGGAATAAAACACACTCGGGATGGTGAAGGATACTAAGGGAAGCTTGAACCAACACCCCATGCGCAAAAAACAGAGCCTCTCGACAATTTTTCTTCATTACTGCAAGTTTAGCACGGGGCCGTGCTCACCCAACACGCCCCCGTGCCCAAAAATCTGCAGAAATGCCCAGTTCAGGTACCTGGACACGGGGCCGTGCTCACTGAACACGCCCCCGTGCCCAGCCTTCTGTTTACTTTTGGTACTGGCAGTCTGGACACAGGGCCGTGCTCAGCCAACACCACCCCGTGTTCAGCTACCCAGTAACATAAAATCTTGTTTTTAACCCACTTTTACACATTTTAATCAACCGAAAAACTTATTTTTGGAACACATTGAGGACAATGTGTAATTTAAGTGTGGGGGGATACTAAAACCTTGAATTTTGCAAGTCCTAATAACAAGCCTTACACAAAACTCTATTTGGACCGCTAATCACCCCAAATTTTTTCAAAAACTTTTCATTTTTTTTTACTTGTCTTGGTTTAATTTGGGAATAACAAGTTCTAAGAAGGTTATATTTTTATAAATTTACAACCGATAGCGTCGTGATAAAAAGAACCAAATAAGAAGATTATGAAACGGCATGACAATCTTAGTTAAAATTTGATTATATATACTTGATCACATAAAAACCCATTCCCACAAAAGTGAGTTTTGAGCCTTTATTGAGCATACAAATATACATCTTTAAACTAAATGCTCATTTTTCGTTTCTTGTGTGAATAGCCGCTTGGTTCTTACGACTCTAGAACTTGCCACGACGATACATTCCCGGTCCTTACCAACTTAAACCCGAGTAAGTAAATGATGGAGGCATTAGGACTAACCTCTTTTTATTTCTACACCATTAATTTTCTTTTTTTTTTTTTTTTTTACCACCTACCCAAAAATCCCCCTAGTTAACCCCTTTGAGCCTAAACCTTTTCGTTTCTTTCCCCAAAACAAACACACTTTACCCACCAAAACCTTTTTCATTTTAAACCCTTTATTTTAGTAACAAAGCTCGGTTTTCTTGTGACACAAAAAAAAAAAAGAGAAAAAAAAAGAGATGAAGTTAGCAATAAACAAACAAGCTCATCAAAAGAAACCTTGTTTGAAAAATGCTTCATTAGAAAAAAAAAAGTGAAGAAAAAAAAAGAAGAAAAAAAAAAACAAAGTGTTTTACGAAAACCGACGCTTTTTACGCTTTTCGCCCTTTTACTAACCACTAACCCAACCACCCACCTTTAGCCCAAGCCTAACCCTTCACCCAAAAGTCCTCTTGATATTTACAAAGGTATAAAGTTAAAAAGGAGGAGGATTGATTGCTTGGCAAGCTTATGGTAGGAATAAGTTCCATGCCGCTCTCGAGTGATTCACTAAAAATACACCTTCGGCCGAGTGTTGAGTGATCCCCCGTGAGGTATGTGAACTTGTATATAAATGAAATTTTAAAAAGGCATGTTATGCCCAAATAAGTAATTTCTCTTATGAAACGTTCTAAATAAATCACAACGAATAGGATTGTAAATAGTATAAAAATAAAACCTAATAAAGATCTTGGATTCCCGACACTCAAGACAAGCCCAAAACCTTCTCTTCTACCCATTCCATTTGGGAGTGTAAGCCACATATTAAAGAGTTTTGCTTGAGGACAAGCAAAGATTCAAGTGTGGGGGTATTTGATGTGAGTAAAATGCAACATATAAATTACATCAAATGAGGCATAAAACTAACCCTTTTTAAGTACTAATGTTGGAAAAAGTGTGCTTTTGTCTTCCTTTTGTATTTTCAGGGTTAAAAGAGCTTAAATGAACAAAAGAAGCAAAAATGCAGCCAAATCCAACATAAATACAAAGAAAAGGAAGAAACATGGCATGTCCGACTCCTAGACAGCATCTCCCAAAGCAAAAACAAGAAGAAAGCTGAGCATGGGGCTGTGCCCAGCTGAGCATGGGGCTGTGCCCAGCTGAACACGGGGCAGTGTCCAGCGGACACGGGGCGTGTCCAGCTCAACACGGGGTCGTGCTCAGCGAGCACGGGGCAGTGTCCAGAATGGTCAGCCCTGGCACAAAAGACAAAGTGGTAGAAGCTTCTATTGCTCACCACGGGGCCGTGCCCAGCGGACACGGGGGCGTGGTCAGAGTGCTGCAGGTGCATTTATTGTAATTCTGAATTACAATTAATGAAGAGAGAGAGTGTCAGGCGGGCACGGGGGCGTGTCCAGCGGACACGGGGCCGTGCCCAGGCTTCTGTTTAGCCTATAAATAGGAGTGCTTGGCTTCATTTCAACTCATACCTTGGCACACCACCTCTCTCACACTTCATCCACCACCCACCACCACCATAACACCATCATCCACCACCATCATCCATTGTCCATCGTAGAGTGTGTGAGTCGTCTCGGGATCCAAGATTGATCGTAAGAGTTCTTGACAATCAAGGCCATGTTTGCCTAAGTCTCTTACATCACTTGGTGAAGACAAGTGTTTAGCATAATACTTTTTATTTTTAATCTTTTGCACTTTTTATTTGGTTTTGTATTAATGACTTTAATAACTAGTTACTTATGTTGAAGGTGATCTTTCCTTATCGTTTGTCCGTGGTGTCTTGGCGTTATTTTACTGTCTATATAAAATAAAAGATTTTCACCATTCATATCTCCACGGTCTATATGGAGGTATGTTGGCTACCTGGTCGGGGGTTAAGGGAACGGTTTGGTAAGGGTCTTGCCCTTGTTCAGCGTTTAGAGGTCCTGCTTGGGACCTGGGTCAAATTTAGTAGGATCTCCTTCAATGCCCATAGGTATTGGATGGCGGGGATCCAAACTCTTTGACCCCCTCATAAGTTAACTACTATTAATACTATAACCCGGCTATTTAGGACTGTATCCCTGCTGACTCAGACTACTTAGCCGAGGGTAACGTCACCGCCAGAAGCGGGGCCTACCACAATTTGCATTAATAACTTAATTCATTATCTTCCAATAATCCGACCCTTTAGTCTGAGTCCTAATCGTTAAAAAAAAAAAGAAAAACCGGGCTATTTAGGATTGTATCCTTGCTGACTCAAACTACTGGGTTGAGGGTAACGTCGCCTTCAAAAGAGGGGCCTACTACAATAACTAAGATAATCTCTTAAACAAGTGCAAAAGTGCGAAAATAATCAAAGGTTATACTAATACACGTGTCGGATCCAAGTGATTCATCTTGTCTATCTGTTTTTATTTTATTTTTATTTTCAGCATTTAGTTAGTTTTTATTTTTCTTAGTTTAAAACATTTTTCTAACCTTTTTGATTTGATTAGACGTTGAGGATAAACCGGTATTAAAAGCTCTTGTGTCCTTGGACGACCTCGGTATCTTACCAACACTATACTACGTCCACGATGGGTGCACTTGCCCATATGTGTGTTTAGTGTTAGTAAATATCGTGTTTTATAAATTTAAAACTTGGCTAAAAGTGTAAAAAGGGCTTAAATATATATCTAAAAACATATATACACTAACACGCATCAGGAAACTGCAACACCTTTTGCCAGGTGGGCAAAAACCCACCAAACGCATCACCCCTCATGGCGAAAGTACCTCCTCCGGGAAGAGAACCATGCACGTGGCTTCCACCCACATGATCCACGGTGGCAAGGGCAGACTACGCAAAGCGGCGAGAAGGCCGGAATGTGACTGGAAAGACGAGCAAGTCGTCTTTCCAAAAGTCAGAGGCGGACCGCGCGATAGGCGCGCCGTCGTTATTTCAGGCCAACTGGCACACTACTGCACCGAGCGTCTATTCATCGACCCGGGCAGTACATCTGATATAATCTACGAACAATGCTTCAACCAGTTCGACCAGGAGGACAAAGATCGGTTGCAAGCAGTAGATTACTCGTTAACCGGGTTCGCAGGGGAAACTGTCTTTCCCCTGGGCCAGATTACTTTCCCTGTGCGTCTTTCCAGCGGAAATCGCACAAGGACAGAAGAGGTAAACTTAATGGTTTTACCTCACACCTCCAGATATGACGTACTCCTCGGAAGAGAATCTCAAGGAGATTTCAATATGATCACGTCCGTCCCCCACTCTGCGGTTGGTTTCCCAACCGAATCGAGGGTCGCGATAATCTATGCCCGCAGGGACGTCATGATGTCGGACGAAGTACGTCCGACCAAGGTCGCAAGGCCCACTCCCAACAACCAACCAGAAAAATGGGTTCTCAACGCGAGATACCCAGAACAAAAGGTCACATTGGGTCACGCCTTATCCCCGACCACCAAAGCGCACCTGAAGCAGCTTCTCTTCAGGAACCAAGACATCTTCGCATGGACACCCGCGGACATGACCGGGGTCCCACGTGATATTGCGCAACATCACTTGAATACCTTGCCAGGTATTAAGCCAGTGATCCAAGGCCAACGCCACCTTGGTTCAGCTAAAAATCAGGCGATGCAGGAGCAGATCGAAGAACTGCTCTCCGCAGGCATCCTGCGGGAAGTCAAATACCAGACTTGGTTATCCAACCCAGTCATGGTAGAAAAACCGTCCGGGGCTGGCGCATGTGCGTCGATTACAAAGACCTTAACAAAGCCTGCCCAAGAATTGTTACGCGCTTCCAGAAATCGACGAAAAAGTCGATAATCTCGCACCATTCAGGTGGAAGTGTTTCCTCGATTGCTACAAAGGGTACCATCAAGTACAAATGGCGATCGAGGATGAAGACAAAACGGCATTCCGGACTCCCACCGGAAAGTATTGTTATACAAAGATGCCGTTTGGGTTGCGCAACGCGGGCTCAACCTACCAAAAGTTAATGAACGACACTTTCCGCGGGCAAATAAGCAAAAGTGTCGAAATCTACATGGACGACCTAGTCGTCATGAGCATGGAAGAGGATACCATGCTCACGGACATCGAAAGAACATTCCAAACTCTGCGCAGCGTTAACATAAAGCTCAATCCAGGGAAATGCTCGTTTGGAATGGAAGAAGGCAAATTCCTTGGGTTCATCGTGACTAAAGATGGATTCAAGGTAAACCCGGAGAAAGTGCAGGCGATCGAGCGCATGCCATCGCCTTCGTCGATGAAGGATATGCAACGGCTAGCCGGCAGGCTAGCGGCACTCAACAGATTCTTAGCCAACCATGCAGCTAAGTCTTATCCGTTCATCAAGACCCTGCGGAGCTGTTCAAAGAAAGAACAATTCCAGTGGACCGCAGAGGCTGAACAAGCCTTCCGGGAAATGAAGGAGTGTTTGATACAACTCCCAACTCTAACCGCACCACGCAAGGATGAGCCACTCATATTATACCTATCCGCCGTGGATAACGCGGTGGGTGCGGAATTAATAGTGGAGCGAAAGGGGGTTCAAACACCCATCTATTACATCAGCAAGATGCTCAACGACTCAGAGACGAGATACTCCATAATGGAAAAATTGGTGCTAGCATTAGTGCATGCTTCAAGACGATTACGACGCTACTTCGTAAACCACGTCATCACAGTGCTAACCAATTACAGAATCGGGCCGATCCTATCCAAACCCGACATCTCTGGGAGATTAGCAAAATGGGCAATCGAGCTGGGCGCGCACACGATACACTATAAACCGCGCCCCGCGATTAAAGGCCAGATCTTAGCTGATTTCGCCGCCGAAGTACCGGTGAATCGCATCTAAGAATGCGAAGAAGCACAAACTCCTGCACCAACGCCATCCTCCTCAGAGACATGGGCACTATTCACAGATGGTGCCTCCAACGAGGAAGGTGCGGGTGCAGGTCTGCGACTCGTCAGCCCTGACGGCCAAGAGCTTACATATGCAATCCGCCTCGATTTCAAAAGCACAAACAACGAGGCAGAATATGAGGCCCTGTTAGCAGGACTACGTTTAGCAGTCAAAATCGGCGTGCAACATCTGGAAGCACACGTCGATTCCTTGTTAGTTGCAGGCCAAATACGCGGCGACTATGCCGCAAAAGGGGATATCATGATCCTCTACCTCGAGCAAGCCCTGCAACTAATATCCAAATTCGCTTCGTTCAATATTCGCCATATTAATCGAAGCGAAAACAAGTCCGCAGATGCACTATCAAAACTTGCATCTACCAGCTTCCAACACTTGGCAAAGGAGATACGCATCGAAATTCTGCAAAATCCTTCGGTACCCCTGCGCCAAGTCAACGTCATTCAATACGGTTCAACATCATGGATGACACCTATCATCGCATATCTACAATCAGGTGTGACTCCCGAAAGCAAATCAGAGGCACGCAAGCTACAATACAAAGCGTGCCATTATCAAATGGGAGACGGTATCTTATACCGAAAGTCATACCTCGGGCCACTCCTGCGGTGTGTCAACCCACAGGATGCCACATATCTCATCCGAGAGATACACGAAGGCATATGTGGCATACATGCTGGACCACGCATGGTAGTGGCCAAAATCATGAATGCTGGGTATTACTGGCCCGGCATGCACCTGGACGCCGTCAAAGAGTTGCGCAAATGCATTGACTGCCAACGTCATGCTCCAAAAACCTTGCGGCCAAAGAACAACTTAGTCCCCGTCACAACCGCATGGCCCTTCCAGAAATGGGCAATTGACGTTGTGGGACCTTTACCTGACGCTCCAGGTGCGGTTAAGTTTATCATAGTAGCGGTCGATTACTTCACAAAGTGGGTAGAAGCAAAACCGCTCCCCTCAACCACTGCTATGATAACGAGGAAGTTCATTTGGGAACACATCATCTGCCGTTTCGGTTTATCAATGTGCATTGTCACCGATAACGGCACCAACTTCGCTGCCGACGAATTCCAAAAATGGCTAAAAGAACTACATATAGAGCACATATTCTCATCAGTCGCACACCCGCAAGGGAACGGCCAAGTCGAGAGTATCAATAAAAGCCTAGTCGAAGGGATCAAGGCACGGTTGGAAAAACGGCCAGGCGTGGCTGGGTCGATGAACTCCCAAGTATCTTATGGGCTCACCGAACAAGCCCAAAAACAAGCAACGGGGAAACACCATTCAGCCTAGTCTACGGTTCAGAAGCGGTGATCCCCGCGGAAGTAGGTCTCCCATCTCCTAGAATGTTGGCTATTGAAAAACTAGACAACAACACGGAACGCAGGATCGATTTGGACCTCTTGGAAGAAAGGCGCGAAAACGCTGCCATCAACGAGGCCAAATATAAATCCAAACTTGAAAAATACTACAACACGCGCGTCCGCGTTTGTACTTTCAACCCAGGAGATTACGTCCTACGTGACAATGAGGCATCTAATGCCGAGCGCCCAGGCAAACTTGCCCCCAAGTGGGAAGGACCCTACCTCATCAAAGAGGTCTTAGGGAAAGGCGCGTACAAATTGCAAACACTAGAAGGCGAACCTATCGCACGCACATGGAATGCACAACAGCTTCGACGCTGTTATATGTAAGCCATGTTCTTACATTTCTCTATGTAACCTATCGGGCCGCAGGCCATTTGCAAATAAATAAATAAGCAATTTTGTACATTATTGTTTGTTACTACTATTACAAATGCGTGTTCCACTTTGCGGTATCCCAAAAATAGATTGGCAAAATCTTCATTCGCGATACCCATACAAAGTGGTATCCACACACAAATATTGTAATAGGCCAGCAGAAGGCAAAAAGACTTGCATATTTATCCGGCCGGATAAACAAGTTTTTTGATAACACTTAACACAATTCCTGAGCCCAAAAAGGCAAACAATGGAATTGACGCGTACTCATACGACAAAGGTATGGAGTACACTCGACCCCATTCACAAATGGGTAGAGTCCCGGATATATAAGCTTTTACAAAGCTTACACAATTCTAAAACCCTAACGCGGTAAATACCAGAATTGACGCGTACTCATACAACAAAAGTATGGAGTATACTTGACCCCGTTCATAAATGGGTAAAGTTACGCATACATACGTTCAGACATGCAAGAATTAAAAACACTTGTACAAACTGAACAAAAAACTTTATATTCAAAAAATTCAAGCACCCACGGGATGCTTAATAGATTTACATAAAGTTCCTATTCTATACAAGAGGAAAACAAAAAGGAGGCACACTAGCCAACCTAAACCCTATTTTGTGCCGCTGGTTCCCGCATCTCCTCCGGCACCACCAGCGGGAGCTTCCTCTTCCGCATCCGGATACAGCATCCGCAGTCGATCAACGTAGTCCGCAGCCTCCAAACAGTTGTCCAGTTCCTCTATACAGGCAAGGGACGTATCATAAAAGGAGACTTCGGCCGCTTTAAGAAGCGACTCGGTATCCGTGTCCCGAAAACCGGATCGCTCCTCGATCTCACCGCCTATAGACATGACGTTCAGATGGGAAATACAGCGGTTATAACCAGCTTTAAAACCAGCGTCACGAGCACGCTGCTTGACCAAGTCCAAGCCAGCTGCGGTCTCAGGGGCATCCATGATAGCCTTAACAATCTTCAATAAAAAGATCATAAGTCTCGGATGATAATCCAAGCAAATATAAAGATAACGGATACTTACACGCGCGATACTGTTAGTCCGCAACCACTCACGGTCAGCCTTCAGCTGGTCAAAAGAGGACACCAAGGCATCCTTGGCCTCAACAGCGGCATCAGCCCGCTCCTCCGCAACAGACACACGGGCAGTAAGGTCTGTAACCGCGACCTCCCGGGCCTGAACCTCAGCCTGTCAAAAAACAGCAAACAGTTCACCCGATAAACATCTTCAAAACAATGAAGGAAATATACAACAGAGGTAACGACACATACCTGTAGGCTGGCAACAACCTTATCCAAACGAACGCGCTCCGCATTCGCCTCTTCAAGAGCCTTAGAAGAACGACTCTCCTTCTCTGCGGCCTCTTCAAGGGCCTTTGCAGCACGCGTCCCGGCCTCCTTGGCCTCTTCAAGCGCCTTTAGGGCCTCGGCCCTCGCCTGCTGCGCTTTCATAGCGATGACCTCTGCTGCAGCTTTTTCTTTACCCAAGGCAACGTTCGCTGCCTTGGCGTTCGTCAACTCCTGCCGAGCATAAAACAGAGTGTCATTCTGCGTAGCCCAGGATTCGTTCCACTTCTTACGCTCATTGGACAACTTTTCATTCCAACTCTTGCGTTTATCAGAAAGGAGTTTGGCAAGAGTACGAACCTGTTTAAGCTGAGCAGCAGCAGCCCACTCCGCGGTCTGTTTCTGCTTCTCAAAAGCAGCCCGATCCTTCTCAAGCTGCTCCGCACCCGCACGAGCAGCTTCAACCAACTTTTCCGCTTCAGCACGCATGCGAGCAGCTTCTTCCTCGCGGCGGCCCAACACCTTATAATCTTCCAAAATGGCATTCTCCACAATGGAAGATCCTATCAACATTGTTGAGAGCTGATTTATGCGCAGCTCACGGGGTGCAGCACGGGCACGTTCCATTTCAAAAGGGGTGCCCAGACCACCCAAAATCTCCTTGCATGCTGAAGGGTCATTGGAAATATCATCCCCTTGCATAACAGTCCAGGGGGGTCGGTGATACACAGTACTGCGACCCTGTGTGTAAGTGCGGTAATAATACTCCAATTCAGACTCCTCAGGCTGAATTGGAGGCCCATCATACCCCGCACCACCGGCAGACGAGCCGGTACCCTTATCACCAGCAGGAGACTTCTGCGGATCAGCATCATGCTGCCGCGCTTCAACACCAGTTTTTTGCGGTCCGGCATCAGAATGTTGCTTCCCAGTATCAGCAAACCGCACACTCAAATTATCTCCCTCATTGGGAGAGATCAGATTGTTGGACGAGTCAACGGTATCAAATATCTGGGTCGCAACATTTTCTGCGGTACCCTCCTTCCGCACGGTGGACTCAGGCACCACCTTGACAGGAGGTGTCGACGGCACCTCCGTTGCACCCGCACCCGTGGCACGCGGGGGTGACTCCGGAGCATCAAAGATAGAAAAACCTTCATCTTGAGGCTCTGCAAAAAACAAAGTCAAATAGCGGTCAAAACAAGTTATACATAACATTTCAGACAAGCTATGCAACACTTACCGCAGGTTTCTTCAATGTCGGAACAGTCCTCTTAGACTGCAGCCTCCGACGTTTCGGTCCACCGGCACCAGCAGCCGTCTCTTCTACTTGCCTTTTCCCCGCAGCTGTACCCAAACCCTCAAGGGTATCAGATACTATCACATAATCCAAGTTTCTACGAAAAGAAGAGTGAGAGATACCTGCCGCCTACGGTACCAAATGAGGCACAACATGGACCTCTGATATTTTCCTTTGGCGAAAGCGCACACCTTTCACCGTCTGCCTCTTAGGCACATCCTTCGCATCAGGGTCCCCTAAGGCCCCAAGATCACCTGCATGAAAACCATGCAAGACGTGAGTCCGTGCAACCCTTATTGTTATCACAAAAGTAAAGAATTCCTAAACATACCTTTACCCCGCGGCAACTCAACTGCCAATGCGGCCTCAGTAGGCACCCGGAAGTTATCTCGAATGATAACATTAAACTCCTCCTCGCCATCCGCACAAACAACTTTTTCCACCTGACCCTGGAAATCCGGGGCAAACATCCTCCATAAGGAAGCGTCCTCTGATAACAAACGCACAAGTCAGTAACGCACACAAGGATAAGAAAGTTAAACAAATGAAAAGTACGTACCACCACTTTTCTCCCGCACCACGGGCTTCGACTTCTTGTTCCTCCGCATCAACATCATGCGCAACACCCACAACTGTGTGTTGGTCAACTTCACAGACTCAATGGTCTGCAACTGCGGAAACCACTCCACCGTCTTCACACTTGGGACCGCAATGGTCTCTGCTATGATCGTCTCGGTCACATTCCGAAACGTCATCTGTGCAGCAATGGCAGCAGCCTTGATGTAGAAGAACTTCTTCTTCCACATCGTCATCCCCTTGGGAGGAGTCATCAACTTGGGAGTACCATCTCGCTGACAGAAAGAAAAGAACCCCAAGGACACCGTCATTTGATAAAACCGTCGGAAATCTCCAACGGTGGGCTCTATGCCAAGAGCACGAAAGGTGAACTCGAAATTTCGAATCCGAATCATACCAAACGGACTCATTTGAGAAATGTGGACCTTGTACCACTCCAAAACTTCGACAACAAAAACGGTCAAAGGTAACCGGAGATTGCAATCACCAAAAAAGTCCGACCACATAGTCACGTAACCGGCCGGAGCAGCGGCACCGGTGTCACCTTCCGATGGGTAGACTGCCCCATATTCAGAGGGCATTTGAACGTCAAGCATTAGACGATCAAAGCTTTTCCTGGTCCATTTTAACGCCGGTAAACCACCACCGGCGGCCCCCCCTTCCTCTTCCTCCGCCGCCACCGGCGAGGATGGCTCTGGGTTTTCACCCTCCACATTGTGTGGATTTGATGGTTCAGCCATCAGAAAATATCGAAGAAACAGAAGACAGTAAGTGGAACAACCAAAAACCTCACCGGAACTTCAAGAAATATCGTCGGAGAAGACAAAGAAACAGTTTTCTCTCACCGGCAAATTTTTGAAATTTCGAACAAGTGAGGGGAAACCACGAACGGTTTCCCCTTATATACCCATCGCAGTTAATGCGGAGGGAGAAAACAAATCATCACGTTCAAAAAGAGCGAATCGTATGACACCACGTGTCAAGCGCCGTTTTCGCTGACGGTTATCACGCGCGCGTGGCCGCCCACGCGCCTGACAAAAGAGACGTTTACACTCTTTGCTGCAGTGCATTTAATGCCTCGGGCAGTGCAAACGTCCTTTCATTTCAGCACATGCCAGGAAGATCTCACCAACTTACACCAACTCACACGCGAGATCAGCCACGTATGCAACAAAAAACGACTACATTATCCAATTATAAGCGGCATGCGGTTTCTCTGGTATACCGCACCATAACCCATACCGCATGTCGTTTTTTAACATACCTCTAAAAATAGGTAAAAATATATATCTCTACACTATAAGGGGGTATAATACCTATCCGCACTACCCACGAGCACACGTGGAATATGCGGACATGACACACACGAGCCCGTTCAGGTGTGTCAGATGCTCAGAACCAGCGTTGTTCGTTGGACTGAACCGCATCTCAGACACAGGTAAACCGCATCGCCTTCATTCTCTTCAAGCTTCAAATCCCTCCTGTCCGGTTCACAACCGCAGAGGGTACACGAACACCTTCTTTAACAAAAGGAAGGAAGGGAATGTACGCGAACGCACATCAGCAACCCTGTCTCCTGAACCTTCAAGAGCTACATCCAAGCAACACACCCGCTTCGAGCGAATATGGGAATGCAACACCGCAGACACTCATGAGTAGCTGCGGACATAACCATAGCTTCCGCAGACTGGTTGCTACGGAAGAGCCAACGTAACTCCACATCACCGAGCGAAGCTACTTCAAGGCAAACTCGGTATTGGAGCGGGAAGGTAAGTGGCTCCAAAACGAACGCAGATAAGCAATCTAAACGACCCCTTGTCGAACAGCAAGCGTCCGAACAGCGGTAACAAGTCTGCTTATGACTTTGTTTGCCCGCCTATGGGCCGCATAGAATAAACAATGGTGGGCATACCCTTGCCTATGACCATGTTTATTTACCCATAGTACAAACCTACATTGTTCGACCAAACATGGCCAACAATGACGCAACGAGGTAACCGCAAAGGACGTGCGGTTACTAGAGAGCTATGACGACAAACACGAAAACCCAACAAAAAAGGGATCGTCATCTCACGACTAGATGCTGAACATAGAGCTCGAGCAAAGCACTTACAAGCATCAACTACTTTTGATCCAGATCTCAGAGATTGATCAGAAAATTTCTTTTCTTCTTCATGCACCAATTCAACAATGGGTTTGAAGAAAAGACCACCTTTCAGAGGTGGGAAACCTCTGCATACCTTCAAACCACCATCTCAGAGGTTGGTTCGAAGTTTGTGCAGCATTACTAACAAAGTCTCCAAGAGACCTTCGGCACAACAACATGTGGCAAGCCACCTGGTGACATAAATCGGCTGAGAATTTCGCATCAGACGAGATTCCTTCACCGATACGGAAGAGGCGTCAGATGACCCTTCCAGACTTCCAGCTTGATTTACATACAGAAAAGACCACATATGGTCTAGGATCTTCTCCAGACTCTAAACTACCTTCCAAACACCATAGTCCAGTACTCCTCCCACATACAACTTGTATGTGGCAGCAACACTAGACTGGGGGGACTTGAAGGGGTATGGTCCCAGATCTCGAGTCAGCATCGACCGCGAGTGATCATTACCCTTATCAAACCCCCCACTAGCTAACAACCTACTTGTACCCATGCGAGAACGCGTCGGCACAAGGGTTGAATCCAATCTATCTAGTAACGAAGGAGGACTTACATGGAACATGAGAACGGTAGAGTGATGCGACATAGCATCACATCTGGTGTATGAAAACGGAAGTATTCACAGCGATGCGGCATCGCACCGCATCCAGTGAACACTTCTATCAATACAAGAAAGCCTTACCTTAGGCATAGAAGAAGATGAACGTAACGGTGCGGCTGACACCGCACCATATGGGCATTTTCGTCACGACAAGGGATGCAGGCAAATAGTCTCCGCGGACGACGATGCGGCTAGCACCGCATCTCGCGTATTCCTTGATCATAAGTAGGAGACGCGGTAACTTCAGATGTTACCGCACGTAGCGATGCGGCTTGCACCGCATCCTATGCACTCAACAAGTGGGACTGACACCACAGTGCAAGTGGCACCAATGGCAGTTACCTGTCAGAGCTGCGTAAGCAATGGGCTGACGTGGCGTAACCTCCACAACCGACAAGTCTGACACACCTGCAAAGGTGCAGCACGTCGCCAGTCCATCCATCATCATCCTCCTTCACTCCTCGGCTATAAATACCAACCCCAAACCAGGTTTGAGGTATCTCTTCACAACTCTCTCACTACTACTACTATCTTACTTTGCTTCCCAAGCAAACTACTGATTCTCACGCCGGAGAGTGGTAACAAGGAGCACCCCCCACCCCATCCTCCTTGTTACGAGTCACGGCTTGTTTCCTTGTGCAGGAGATCGACCACCGGTGATCCGGCCAGCGATCCTCGAGAGGAAGGGATTAACCCTTCTTGACGAGACCAGTGTGTTAACCCTGCCCGGTTAACCATTGTTTCATCAGCACCGAAGAGTGGAGGAGAGAGAAGGTGGGCCCCCATTCAACCAACCAATGATTTTTTTTTAATAAAAAAACAAGTCACCTAGAGGGGAGTGCTGCCATCAAATTGAGGTGTGAGGGGAGTTTAAGAGGTGAGTTGACGTGGCATAACCTGATTGGGTGTGCGTAAGAGAGTGGACTCCCCTCTTAGGGGAGTGCCCCGCTCACCCTTAGGGTAGGAATGTTGGATAAAGTTTTAAAACCAAGAGGTTCTGGGTTTTATTTTTATAAGGAGGTTTTCTCATATTTATTAGGTTTCCTTTTGAATTGATGTGCATTATGCCTAGACGCCTAGTGGAGATGGATATGATCGAGTGATTCCGCTCGTGGCACGATGATGTTCCAGTAGTCCGTCAATAATTCAAATTTGTCGTTCAAAAAAATAAAAAAATTAATAACATGTTTAGTCAATTTCTATAAGTTTATTGTGGTGTGTGTTAAAAATCAGTTTTATATGTAACTAATACATCAAATGATAATTACACTAATCATACGGTGTGGAGTGTCTTGAAAACTGGACATTATTTGACACATTGACAACACGTCAGCGTGCGTGAGAAACGAAGAATGGTGCCAAATGGGGAGGGGGTGTTGGAAGGGGCGTAGAATAGTAACGTTATTCGACACGTGGCAACTACATTTTGTTATTATTTTTATTAATCTGAGCTATAAAATGTGTATTTAATATTTTAAAAATACCTTTATAATAACAATAATAAATAAAAGATTACCTAATGTAAATAAAAAAATCATAAATTAAAAAAAGTTACATAATTTAAATACGAAAAAAGATTTCGTCAACACCAATTCTTCATCGTTTATCCACAGATATACGCAATGATACTCTTTTGTTTTTTTTCCCATTCGGCCCTGGTTTTCTTTTTATGGTTTCGGTTTCCTCACGTAGAGGATTCGGGTGTTGTAGGTTAAGTTTCCGGTATGGATTCGAGTGTAGGGGGGAGGTTGGGATAGAGATGTGAACAGTTGTTGTTGAAACATAAAAGGTAGGTTCGCAAGAAGATGACCGTACGCCAATATGTTCGAGTCGGGAAAGCAGGGTTAGTTTGGTTGAGACCCTTGAGGCGAAGTGGTGTTCTGTACTTCGCTGACACCATAGGGGTTGTTCGGTTCAAAGTTGCACTTGTGTGGATGCATTATATTTTTTATAAAAGGTTGAGAGATTTTATAAAAATAAAGGTTGGGTAGAAGAGAATGAGATGTAAATGGTGAAAAGTGTTGAGTTTTTTTATAGATGTGGTAAAATATTTTGTTTAAATGGTTTTAAATAGTGTCGTTGGGGTCCAACGGCTACATGCCACCTCATTCAAAACACGTCACGTCGACCAACTTAAAGTATCAACAAAAGTGGAGCATTCCAAGCCCATCCGTAAACGTCGTTGACTACGTCGACGACGGTGTGGTGTGTACAATATGGAAAGGCATAAACGTCACAGATCAATGTGGCAATGCCCACACCGTGTGTTATAATAAAGGTAGGAATGATGAACTCTCATCCAATAAACCTCTATCGATACCAAAAGTCATAGGTTAAATTAAGCTAATATAATCTTCTATATAAAACACAGGACAACATTTTCTCTCGATCCCATTTTCCTAATAATATTGTCAAACATCTTGTTTAATTAGGTGATGGGTTTTATTTGCATTGAACGATTAAAAAAGTTGTTTACTAAGTTTACTAATCATGCTTTGGGAAGTTTTGGGTGGGCACTTGTATGGTTATGAAATAAATGCGGCTTTAGTCAATGATTTTTTGGGTGAAATATCAAAAACAAGTCAAAGGACCATGTATGACCGGTTTGAAGCCTTAGCTTGAAGCTAAACAAACTAGAGGGGCTATTATGCCATTAAGTGATAACATTAGATCGGGTCAAAGGGGGATTAATTTTTTGGTCAAAATCAGAGTTCTTAGAGAGTGACCTTCAGGGGAAAACGAAATTGAAGCTATGAATCAAGAAGATTAACCACTATACATTCAACTAAAAGAAGATTTGGTAGGTGTTTTTGAACTAGAACTATAGGTTTAGGGGTGCTTTCAAGTTGTGTTAAAAAATAATACCAAAATTCTAGAGATTTTTTAATATACGGTTTAACTAGTAAAAATACCCGTGTTACACAGCGTGATTTTAGTCGGTATCATTTCGGTTTGATACGACACTGACATTCGGTATAGCAACCGAAAATAATATTTCCAAAAGGATATTGACACTTTCATCAATCGAAAACCATATAAAAATATTTACATCCGACCCACGAAAACCATATAATATTTCCAAGAGGATATTGACGCTTGTGCGCCTACCTGGCGTGTGGTTGATCAAAGCTTCGACCCACGATTCGCAAAGTGCAATATCCTCCTCTTCGGTCCATGTCACGGCTGCCATCGCCGTTTTCTTTTTTGGTGAAGTGGAACAACGTTGAAGTGGAAAAGTTGTTATAAAATTGAAGAATTGTGGAGTGTGTATAAATTTGGGTGAAGATGTTGGTTGTATTTATAGTGTGAAATTATAAATTAAAAAACGTTTTTTTTTTAATTTAAAAGTTAACCGTTGGGGGTAAAACGGCTAACAATCATGTCTATTAATCGCATGCCACGTCCTTTGAACAACGCTGTGGTAAACATCGTGAATGGTAAGATGTAATCAACAACAACGTCATTTTTGAGTCATTTTTGAACGCTCACACCGTGTGGTCTAAGAAGAGAAGAGTGTACATACCTATTTAGTACATTGAATGCACTTTATAGTGGACATACCTGTTTTGTTTACATAGTTAATAATATTACGTGTCTCTCTCTTTCATGATTCTACATATTATGAGCTACAGATTTACTAAAGCTCAAAGGTTAATCATACTTAATCTATATATATAATAAACAAATAAGGTTTGGGACACATGTCATCACATGGTGCAACCTTTTGTGATTTTTGGCGGGAAAATGTGGGAAAAAGTTATGGTTTTCTATTCGGATCCCGCGTCCCAATCCATACCCATTTTTTTACCCGGGTATATAAATGTTCTAAAAACCTAATTCCTCATTCTTTCTCTCAGTTTATCCATCCTCCTAAGCGTGCTTAGGGTTTCTCATTTCTTCCGCTCTATTCTACATCACAGCCGCCCTGTTCTTCTCCGTATTCTTTGATCTTCATCTCGACGGTACAATCTTCTCTCCTTATTTGTTTTTATGTTTTTGTTTTTATGTTTTTGTTTTCAGTATTGTGGATTAGGTTCATCGTTATTTGAAGTTCAATCGATTGAATGTTTTTCTTCTCAGTCATCTTCGATCTTCATCTCGCAGGTATCACTTTCGATTTTAATCTTATGTAGCCGTTCTATGTAGTTGATGGGAGTAACTTGGCGGTGACAAGCAAAACGAGATCTGTAGTTTTTGAAGGGGTTTGCTTTGTGAGGGATCAAATCATCTTATGAAATTAGAGATATCATTGAATGTTGCGTTTGATTTTCTTTAGTTTTAAAGTCAAATTTTTTTAGATATCAAATTTGAATATTTAATTTTTAGATAATCAATTGTAATATTTGAAATCAGGTTATTAATATCTAGGAATACGCATTTACATGAAAATTTTTTTCTGGATTTTGACTTTTTGGCTCTAAGATAGATGAAAACAAGACTCAAAACAGATGACCACCAGTTCAAATTAGGGTTTGTTTGGATGCGTTTTTTTTTTTAAGAATGGTTACTTGAATGTTGAAATAACTTGTAAAAACAATTTGCTTTATTTAGATTTTTTTTCAAATGGTTTTTTTTTGTTTGATGATTCATGGATATCTTGCTAATTCTGGTGTTTGATCATGTCTTTGAATGCAGATATGATGCAAATACCAAGTTTATAAGATTATAAGAAACCTTAGGCTAGCATTCATTGACGATTCTATTGGAAGAAATCGGTTGGAATCCCTTTTGTGTTTATTATCAACTGCGGCCACCTACAAATCTTCAATATATGAAGTTAATGGGAGACAAATCACCAAACATTCCGGTTTCTTGGTGTTCAAGTTTACTGATTTTACGGCTTTGTACGATTTCTATAAAGGGGACTTCGATATATGTTTTTTATTCTGGAATGAGTGATTTTTGGTGATTTTTTGGATTGGTTCTGTTCGTGTTTCTACGTTTTGCAGTCTTAAATCAGGTTCGTTTTTTGTTATGTTTTTCTTACAACCAGCTCCTTTTGCATACAGTCCTTTTTGTTCATTTTAATCAACCAGGTTCGTTTGTGTGCTTCTTTCCCCTTCAATTTGTATTCCATGTCAATTTTAAGAATAAATTTTGAGACAATCATTGCTTCATTGTAAATCAATCATGAGAAAAGTTTATGCAATGTATTGCGGGCACTAAGCAAGACCGCAACAAACCATCTTCAGAAAGAGCTAATGGAATGGCAAGTTAATTTGTGTGTTGGATTCAAACACAAAGTCGCCAATAATCTCTATAGCTATGTTTTATTTTATTTTAAGTCACGGTTCTTTTGTGTGGTACACTATATATATTGGGGACATATGAATCCAATAGGTACACTATTTAATTGTTATTATTTTCTCTTATATTATCTTTGTATTTTTTAGGATTATTGGATTTTATCACCCTAAACTATTGGCTATTGGCCGCTGCCACCCCCAACTATCACTTTGATGTCCGTCACCCCTAACTTAACACTTAGTGTGTTCTGTCACCACATTGTTAACTGATCACTAACTTTAGATCCCGCTACTATACTTTTGGGGGTGTCAAAGGGATCTTAAGAAGGTTTTAGGGATCTTAGAACACCCCAAATGTACAGTAATAGGATCAAAAGTTAGTGATTAGTTAACGACTTGGTGTCAGAACACACTAAGTGTTAAGTTGGGGGTGGCGGACGTCAAAGTGATAGTTGCGGGTGCCAGTGGCCAATAGCCAATAATTAGAGGTGATAGAATTCAATAACCCTATTTTTTAAACTAAAGTTGTTGAGTTATGTAGGTGTTAGTAGCTGCTATGATGAAGGAAAAAGAACTGTTGAAGCTTTAACAATGAATTATCATCAAGGAGCTGGTGTGGAGGTATGTATTGACTTTTGAACCTTTTTTGAGGTCACATCAAGCTAGATAATAAAACCAAGGTTTTAATAATCTTGATAAAGTTCGGATAATGGCACAATGCATCTTATATATCATAATTTCTACATTTAAAGAAACAATAGTTGTTCGTGTAATTATAATACCCCAAGTCCCAACTAACTATCTTTTGGTAACTGGATCCTCTGTTCGTGTAATTATAATATCCCAACTAGCTATCATTTGGTGGTAACTGGATCCTATTTTTCAGGTCAGAATTGCGCATATGTTCAACACATATGGACCTTGGATGTGTCTAGATGATGGACGTGTAGGTGGCAACTTTGTTTCACTGGTAAATCTGCATGTTCCTGTTCTTTTCTTTGTTCTTATGTTTTTATAAATATTAAGTTAAGGTTTATGCTCATGTTGTTAACTTTTCAGTGTGTCATCAAGCTCACCCACAAACAACCAATGACAATTTATGGTGATGTATAAAGAAATTGAAGCTTTCAATACGTCTCCAACTTGGTATTTTATTTACTTTTTATACATAGTTTTCCATATCTATAGAATAAAATTGTTATGTTTTTTATTTCATTGAATTACATAAATTTTGTATAACTTATCTTCGTAAAGAAAAGTTCACGAATAATATACAAACTTATGTTTATTAAAGGTTGATGGATTGATGGCATTGATGGAAGGTGATCATCTCAGACCTTTCAATTTAGGCAATTTTGGATAGTTTACTATGTTAGACCTGGCTTAGGTTTGTCTTTTAATAACTTTTTAATTGAATTTACTAGAGTAGAGTTGGCATATTCGACCCGTTTTCTCAATAATGGGTCGATTTGGGTTATTCTTAATCTTGAACAAGTAAAAAAGAGATGGGTTAAACGGGCTAAACATATTGAAAGTCACCTCAAACCATCTTCTCCTACTTTACTAAAGATAAGGTATATCTAATGGCTGCAGATGCCAAACCTCTTGAAATTCTTCTTCATCTTCTCCTACTTGCCGCAGATAAGCTATGCTTTTACCTGGGTGGGTCGGGCACTCGGGCTGGTAGGGTAACGGGTTAAATTGGGTTCAATCCAAAATGGGTTGGGAGTTTTTAAGCCATCTAAGTAATAGATGATTGCTACACATGGAGAAGAAGGCATTCACTAAACTTTTAGCAAATTTACACAGGCTAGGTTGACGTCTGCAACTCTTCCAACTCCAAGTAACGTCAAGGATTCGGAGAAAATTAGCAAGAAAGAGACTTAGCTCCTATCTCTATGAATTCAAAGCAGTTTTTATGATTTTTACGTTTTAAACATTGGTTTTTTTGAATATTTCAGTTTGTTTGACGTGGTGGTTTGATCTTTATATGCTTTTTTTATATATATATGAATAAATCTATCCTTTCTTAACCAATATCTTTTTCCTTTTAACTTAATCAATTTATCATTTGTTGTGTAAGGATTTCATCACAATGATTAGAGTACCATGTTTGACATTAATCGATGAGTCTTAGTAAAAGAAAAAAGAAAACAAAATAAATATAATTTCCTAAAACATGTTGTTTATAATATGTTTATGAATTTTATTAGTTTAAAATTCAAGTAAAAGCATAATATAATATAATTTAAAAACAAACAATATAACATTTTGTATGGATTTACAAAACATTTTTATACTGTGATCTCATTAAGAATTAAAAGGTTATTAGCTTTACACGAAAATAATGAATACACATGGAGACAAAGATAAGATACTGATGAAACCGAACAAGTAAATTATTGTGGGAAGAGAAAGAAGATGCTAATGAGTTTGAAAATGTTTGTTTATGTACTTTTTATTATTGAAAATTAAATTTTCCTATCCCGGGATGTTCTCGGGTGATAGCCTAGTTGTGTAATAGATAATCAATGGAATATAGAAAAGACAAATACCAATGCTAAAAAGAGGAATCAAACACGTGTTTGTATACATGTTCTTGGCTACGGAGAACGATTGTTTAGAAAAGACAAACACCAAAGTTTACGAAATTAAATATAAGGAAATAGCAAGGTTGTAAAAAGCACTAGGCGCCAGTCGGCTGGTGAGTTACTAACTAGCGATTAATCGGATTGAGGTTTTTTTATATGTAATTTTTTGTTTTATGTATAGATTTACACATTTTTATGGGTAAATATTTACAGTAGACAAGTTTTAACCCTTCCACAACTTATTTTTTAAAGTATACAAGATTAATTGCTGGAATTCACATGATTTTGTTAGAAACTAACCGGAATTTACAGGTTTTGGCTGGAAACTGGTCGATTTTTGGCCTGCTAACTAGGCTCGATTTGGTCCGACTACCAACTAACGAAAAATTTCCCAGTTTATGGCCGACTGGCGATTAATCGCCGACTAGTCCTGATTTTTACAACACAGGAAATAGTCATGAATCTTGAAGAAGTACCTAAGATGCAATATTTGTAAACCTCAAGGACTAGTGGTTCAGTTAATTCCTAGAATCTTGGAGGTACTTGCTTTATTTTCAAACTGAAGGTTGGAATGACAAAGTTGTTCATCCAATCAAAGAAGAACGAGGAAAACAGCCGGAAACGTGATAAGTCAACCGGTGTCACAACTCACAAGCTTTCATATTGACGGTGAAGGCTGACATTTTCTTTTAGGGTTTTGAGTTTTGACGGTCTATATTGCACCACACTATCAACCGACCATTATTTTGGAGGTATTAGGAGTGTTCAATAGTTTCTTAAAACATGTTCTAATTTCTAATACTTGGCGATCACCTTTTGGTGCATTGGTAATCCTATGACACCTCAAACTGAAAGTCATGGGTTCGAGTTTCGTCTGCACAAAAAAAATTCGGTTTTACCACAGTGAACTTTAGGTGGTTAGTTTTCTCTGTAATGGTGGTGGGCCAGGTTACTAGCGTCGTCTGTGTTCGCGGGCGTGGGTGGCCTTTTGCCGGGTGATCGGGCTTTCGTTTCGTTGGTCGCTCAAAATAAATCTACTTTACTTTATCTTGTCACTTTATTTATGTAATATCTTATGCAAATCTCACATTAGTCATGGCTATACAAAATGTTGGATTCATAAAAAATGACTCGTCTTATCTATACCATAAACATAGTTTAGGCGCATTAGTCGGGTATTGATGAGCATATTATAACTTGCAACTATTTTTAGGTGGAGAGAAAAACAAACATGTGAATGTCAGATCATAGTCGGGATGAGCATATGGTATTTGGTACTGGTAGCGGTACTGAATTTCCCGTACCAATTTTTTCTGGTACCCAATTTTTGACATTTTCGGTACCGGTATATTCAATACCAGAAAATTTGGTACCGATGGTACCGATATCAAGCTCATCCCTAGCTCACAATAAATATATTAGTTAGTATGAGGAGTGGGATATTGCAGTTACAATGCGAACTTATTGTTAAAAACAAAATCAAATAATATATAAAAATCAGATATTATTACCGGTGGATATGAGATTAAATATACCATCTTTATTTGCTATTAAAATTTATGGACAAACAAAACCAGCATACCAAATCTATGTTTAGGCGTGAAATACGGGTCGAAAAAGCAATAGTTGTCTCATTCACAAAACGTGCACACGAGAAATTGAGAAAATTATATGCATACGTAATTCTAATTTTGTATATGTGTGTTACTTTTAAGAATCGTTCACGTCTCTTGCGATGAATATACCTCTTAACTTCATTCAATGTCACTTTCTTTGTATTTATTAGGGAATAGGGAATATGATGCCAAAATCCTCCCACCCAACTTTGAATGTTCTTATATCCCTACTCCCTAAAATTATATCTTTAATTGGTATGTAAATCAAAGTGTTTTTGTCCGGTTACCAAACGTGAGAAAATAAATGTAATTTTCGTTAATATGATGAGTTTGCTCTGGGTTTTATCCAAATTATCTCATGTTTATGAAAAATGTATGTGTTTGATTGTGTATATATGTATAGCTTTAACCTTTGCTGTCCAAGCTAGAGTTCGAAACAAGATGGTGAGGAGGAGAATACGATGGCATCTGGTTTGTACACGGGAAAAATACTATGATTGATTTTAAAGACCGTGTAAAATGAGAATGGAAATGAGAATTGAGAAAAAGAAATTTAAAGCCTGGCCTTTAAGACGGTATATATGACACCTAATTTGAAGTGTATAACATCAATTCAAACTCACTAGTTAGCTCAAACATACTCAAAACACTTTCAAACTCATTGTTGTTAAAAAAGATAAATAAAAATAAAACTTTAAATGATAACATTTTTCAAATAGACCCTTTAAAAATTTTAAGATGACCTTTAATGGGTTAACAAGTTAGGGGCTGTTTGGTAGCCTCTGAATGATTATTAAGAGCCTACATCTTAATGGAACTATTAAGAATTTTACCAATGAGAAGGTAGAAAAATGTGACATGTGATGATTTACCATTCAGAGGTTACCTCTTAACCATTCAGACTTGAGGCTACCTCTTATCCATTCAGAGGTTTTAAAACATTAAGAGGTAGCATCTGAATGGTCATTAAAAGGCTACCAAACAGCCCCTTAGTCCATTACTTAGCCAACATTATCAACATGATAACTGAGTCGTTTTCGGGTTAATTAACAAATATGTTATGCAATCTAAAACAAACCAGTTTATTTTTTCTTATTCGCCTTGTAATTTCAAATTATATCATGAATTGTCACCTTTAAACCTGAATGCCATATTTAGTGGGCGTTTGGTTTGCGGAATGTTTTGGAATTGAAATTGGAATTTGTATATCAATTAGAATTTAAAGAAATCGGATTTCGAATTTTAACATTTTAATTGGAATTGGAATCTCAATTCTATTGTTGTTGTGTTTGGTTGTCAAATGACTTGGAATCCATCACCCCAACACTCATAACCCCCGTTCGGTTCAAAACGGTACACGTGGAAACGGTACGGGTCGAAACGGTTCGATTCAAAACGGTGCCGGTCAAAACCGTTTGCGTCAAAAAGGTACGGGTCGAAACGGTTCGCGCCAAAACGGTACGGCTCGTGACGGTTCGAGTCAAAACGGTTCGCTTTGAAACGGTACGGATCGAAACGATTCGCGCCGAAACGGTACGGGTTGAAATGGTACGGGTCAAAACGGTTCGCTTCAAAACGATACGGGTGGAAACAGGTCGCGTCGAAATGGTTCGAGCCGAAACAGTTAAGGTAGAAACAGTTCGCGCCGAAACGGTTCGATTCGAAACGGTACGGGCCGTAACAATTCGATTCGAAATGGTACGGGTCGAAACCGGTACGGGTCGAAAACAGTGCGGGTCGAAACGGTTCGGATTGAAACAGTATAGGTCAAAAGCGTTCGGGCCGAAATGGTCGAAGATTCCAATGAATTTACTTTAATTCCTTCACATATAGGAAGGATCTTGAATTCCTTTAGTTAAAGGAATTTGAAGGAATTCATGCTTAATTCCAATTCTAATTCCATTGTCAACCAAACACATGAAGATTGAAATTGAGATTTCAATTCCATCAAATTTTGTGAACCAAACATAGTAAGAGATGGAATTTAGATTATAATTCCTTTAAATTCCATTGAATTCCTACGAAACAAACGCCACCTTAGTATTTTCATTTTAAGGTAACACCCACAACCCATATCACCTTTACAGAGATATCAACTACTAAATAGTAAATAGCATATTTAATCACAACTGTTTCACAGGTTAGAAAGTGTTACTAGTTCTAACAAGTAACTAGGGAGTGCACTGAAAGAGGTTGTTCGAAATTAACTATGTGACCTGGGATTCGCTTACTGGGCTACTGAGCTAGGACTTTAGAGATACGGGTGGCCCAAAAGATGCAAAGGACCGCTTCACACGTAAAGGCTAAAGACACAGCCCAATATTTCTAGTTTTTTTTTTTTAATTACAGTTTCTACTTTTATTTATTATTTATATAGTTTTACGGGTAAAAAATTAAGGATAAAAACACGTAAAAGATGTATTTTAACCAGTTATTATAATAACATAGCCTAGGGTCATGTTAAGGCAATGCTAAGTTTTAACACAACATATTTTGGTTCTTTGGTTACATGGGATATTTCTTCTAATATAATCACTAATCAGAATATATTCCTATTGGTTGTTACACGTAATAATTATAAACAAATTAATAAAAAATAGAAAATGATGAGTAGTCATGGTCCTTTTATTACCAGTAACTGAAAGTATGCCCTGACTTAATCAGTTCATAAGCATGGTGTAGAGCTAGCCCCTCTTATGACCAAAACTCATAGATCCGTCTACTTTATCATGATTTATGTTCAACATAACTAGTTGTATTCGTGTTTGGATCGTATGTAAATTAAGAGATTGTGCTTTAACTCATCCTAACGCACAAAGATTAGTAACGCACATGAATTATATATCATATCATATTGTAGCCTAACTAAAGCGTATAATTAACAATAAAGACCATACCACAAAGATTTATAATTGAAAAAGTTCTTGGAGTTTGAGTTAGTTATATATATTCGAACAAGACAAAATCTTATATAAGATTAACATGAATTTATCGCATTCATTTAAATCAAACACTACGTGTTTTTCTTAACATAAGTCACTCAATGGTATGCTGGATATAACTGAATTGTACCTGACCCATGCCGGGTTAGATATCGGGCTACAAAGGCAACAATTGTGAATTGTGTCCTTGTCTATAAAGGCCTTTGTTGGTAATATCAGATTTATTAACGGATTTTGGTGATATTGAATTAACTTGTCAATCGAGTTGATCTTATTAAAAATACACGACTTAGAAGATGCGAAAGTGCAGACTCGTTTTATTTTAATACGATGGGGTATTTTATTGGTTATATATAATTTACATTTAGTTTTGGGCCTGTATTTTTAATTGATGATGGACCTATTATTTAGTTAGGTTTTCTTCAATTAAATGAATTTGTCATTGGGGCTTTACAGTATTTGGGCCATAGATCAGATTACATCATGAATTGATCTGATTGCTTATGCTTATATCGATTAGTGGTGGTATTGTTTTACAATAGTCTGTAACAGATTGGGCCTATAGGTTAATTGAAAATGGTCAAGATGAATTAAAACCTAAAACCGTTATGTGGGGATATGTAAGTAATAAAGAAAGAAACGACGCACATAGATGCTCAGTTGTTTTAAGTTTTGAATAATTATGGTTAGCGGTTAGCATTTAGCACGTCATCGTTTTCATATAACATAAGACAAACATGTTTAAGTTTTTCAAGAAAATATGAAAAAGGCAAAACATATAGATGCTCAGTTGCTCACGTCTATTTAATTTGATGTTATATAAAACACAACCTAGATCCTTACACTTCTACATTCCCTTAATACCCCTTTATTACCAAACTTTTTTTTTTTTGCTTTATCAAGCAAGCTCTGCGAGCAAGAAAAAAGTCCATTAATATTTTTAGACCATTTTAGAATTAAAAAGTCAACATACGAAAACTTGATGCCCAAGTTAACATTGTGTGCAAGTAACCATATTCCATGTCACATCACAATCTATGAACTTGACACCCAAGTTAACATTGTTTGCAACTTTCCGAATTCCACGTCTTTCCATCTCAAAAGACATGTCTTTACTTTTGAACCACTCGTGATGAATTATTAATTAGTTTGGTAAAGTCATACACATATCCTAATAGCTTTTATTTACAAGCAAAGAACTTTTGAAACCAATAACAACTTTTATTTACAAGCAAAAACTTTTGAAACCAAAGATCCCAAGACCCAAATCTCATATTGTTGCTTACTGCCTTGTAGTTTAGTGGTACCGACGGTTGCCAAACACAAATATGGTGTAAGTTCAAATTCTTGTAGGTACAAGCAGTGGCGGATTCAGGATTTTTTTCCTATGGGTTCCCTTTTTTCAGTAGTCAAATTTCTCAACATCAAACGTTAAAATTTCGGGTCGTTTTGGGTTAAATTTCTCACAACCAAAAATTTCGGGTCGGGTCAGATCACATCAATCAATCAATCAAAACAGGTTGGGTAAAGTTGGTCACATATTGATTCAAAAACTAAAAGTGCAAAATAGAGACTTTCATTGTTTTAACTAGACGTAGTGTTTGAGTTGAAATTCAAGCCTGCTTATGTTTCAAAAGTGCATATATCCTATTATTATGTATAGTATAAGAACACTAATAGCTTGTGTTTTGAGTTTGTGGGTTGATCTTATGTAAATTATGTACTAGCTATTTGGATGTTGATACTGACTTTTCTACTACTGTATTAACTGTTTAAGTTGCATGCCATTAACTGTTTAAAACACCACACACTAACTATTAACTAACCATAATATGGGTCTGACAATTTAAAAAACAGAAAGAAAAAAGCAATATATAGCAATGTGGGAATCGAACTTGTGATCTCCAAGTTTAAAAGGGCGCCTCGAACCAGTTCTACAGCACACACATTTGTGATATGGGTTCACTCACAATTTATTTATGGGTTCCTTTTGATTTTTTATGTAGGTTTTCACTAAAAATTACAAACCGAATGGGTTCCTGGGAACCCGTTCTTTTAACATAGATCCGCCCCTGGGTACAAGTTGATTGGGTGATATTTAGGAATAAATATGTTGGTACAAGACAATTTAATATTGTTACTTTTGTATGGACATAACAATCTCTAATGGTCTAATAACAAACATGCGTGGTATGCTTTTCTTTACAAACAAAAACTTTTAAAACCAATGTTAAACATTACTTTCTCATATTGTTACTTGCATAATGACATAACAATCTCTAATAGTCTCATAGATTTTAGGTACGCATTTTTTTTTCGTATCATGACCAAACATTAAAAAGGGTAAGCAACCATAAATATAAATAATAAGACGCTATAGTATATGATCCAAGTATATTGTCCAACCCGTTCAAATATATGCGACGGACTCGTGGATTAGGAAGTCTATACAAGTGATATAAATATGAAACACAGGAAAATAAAACAACAAATCTCAACTAGATGTTAGGATATGTGTTATACTAACCCCTCATCTCTCACCATCACCTCATAATGTCATGTCACCAACTCCTTCATCCTTCACCACCATCACATAACCTGTGTTGTGTTATACCCATGTCACATCTTTCGCCCTCTTTTTTCTATCTTTATTTATTTATTTATTTATTATTATATATAGAGAGGAAGAAGGGATAGAAACTGAAAGTAGATCAAGGATAAACGAGAGGTTGGGTTCCCTCTCACCACGAAAACATGAGGGGTGTGGGTGTGGGGGCCGTGGTGTTTCCGATCTCCCCGTGATGACGTGGCAACTCCTCACACTCTCTCTTGTAACCATAATATATAATTTTTATAGGATAACGTAACCATAACACATAATTTTTATAGGATAACTTAATAAAAACATTTATTAATAAAACCTTGATTATTTTTTATATCAAGATGAAAACAAAATCCATAAAATATTACATATTCATTGTCATAATATACTCCTTAATTAGCCAGATTTAAAGAAAATCTCGAAGATAAATAAGATTCACAAACTCCAAGCCAAGCAAAGCAAAGCAAAGATATGTGACAAAACCTCAAAAGTCATGCCCTATAAATAAATAAATATATGGGTTTATGGGTGGCGGTGTATTTAGCCGAATAAAACCCCCCATTCTTATTTTCTTCTTCACTCACAAACCCCAAAACTCGTTAAAAATCACCCCAAATCTTTAACCCCTCTCTCTCTATTCCTGTCACTTGTTCAATCTCAAACCCTAGACGCCGAAAAAAAACCATTTATTTGTTGTTTTTTTATTCCATTCTATCATCTCTGTAGAGAAACCCTAGTTTCTGTGTCCCAAGATCGGTCGGTTTTGCTATCGAAAAGGTAATCTAGGTTTCACTTATTTAATTCATTCGATTCGTTAAAGTCTGTTGATTTACATTCAGAGCCGTGTAAGGAGTCTGAGGTTTTGCGTTAGGGTTTATCATCATCATCATCATTATTATTAGATTGTTAGATTGTTGAAGTTGTACGAATGGATGATCTGGAAAAGGCGATACTTATCATCTTCGATGAATCGGGGACTGTTACATCGGTATTGAAATCACAAGCAGGTGCATTTTGTCAACAAATCAAAGACAGTCCATCAATCTGTAGCATATGTATCGAACGTTTGTGTTTTTCAAAGCTTGTGCAAGTTCAGTTTTGGTGCTTACAATGTTTGCACGAAGTCGTGCGTGCTCGGTACTCTGGAATGAGTACCGAAGAGAAGAATTTCGTTAGGAAATCGGTGTTTTCGATGGCGTGTTATGAAACAGTTGATAGTAATGCTAATTCGGTTAAGGTTTTGGATAGTCCGCCTTACGTTAGGAATAAGCTGGCTCAGATATTGGTTACTCTGATCTATTATGAGTATCCGGAGGTCTGGTCGTCGGTTTTTCTTGATTTTATCCCAAATTTGAACAAAGGTGGTGCGGTGATCGATATGTTTTGTCGTGTTTTAAATGCTTTGGATGATGAATTGATTAGTCAGGACTATCCACGGGCTCCGGAAGAGGGTGTTATATCTGGGAAAATTAAGGATGCGATGAGACTGCAGTGTGTTGGTCAAATTGTTCATGCCTGGTATGACATTGTGTCTTTGTATAAGAATTCGGATTCTGAACTATGTGCGTTTGTTTTAGATACAATGCGGAGATACATTTCTTGGATTGAAATCGGTTTAATTGCAAACAATACTTTTCTCCCACTGTTATTTGAACTAATGTTGGTAGAAGGATTGCCGGATCAACTAAGATGTGCTGCATCCGGTTGTGTTCTTGCTGTGGTTTCCAAACGTATGGACCCACAAGCGAAACTAACCCTTCTACAAAACCTTCAAATAAGTCGGGTTTTTGGGTTAGTAGCCGCTGATGGTGACTCTGAGTTTGTATCGGGGTTAGCCTCTTTACTTACAGGCTACGCGTCTGAGCTTTTAGATTGTGTAAAGAATATTAAGAATGGAGATCTCAAGCGGGCTTCGGTTGATCTTCTAAACGAAGTTTTGCCATCCGTTTTTTACATAATGCAGAACTGTGAAATCGACACAACTTTTAGCATTGTGCAGTTTCTTTCCGGATACGTTGCCACTATGAAAACCCCTTCTCCGTTGACCGAAAGTCAACTTTACCACGTGGGTCAAATATTAGAGGTGATCCGAATGCAAATCAGATATGATCCGATGTACCGCGATAATCTTGATGTGCTGGATAAAGTAGGAAAAGAAGAGGAAGATAGGATGGCGGAGCATAGAAAAGATCTGCTTGTGTTGCTACGTAGTGTAGGCCGAGTAGCACCAGATGTAACACAAATATTCATAAGAAACTCGCTATCAAGTGCTGTGGGGTCCTCTCTTGATGTTAACGTTGAAGAAGTCGAGGCTGCTTTGTCTTTATTCTATGCATATGGGGAATCTTTAAGTGAAGAAGCAATGAAAACGGGTAGCGGGATCTTAAGAGAACTCGTACCGATGCTTCTATCAACAAAATTTCCTTGCCATTCTAACCGGCTGGTTGCATTGGTGTATCTTGATACAATAACAAGATACATGAAGTTCGTCCTTGAAAACAATCAATACATTCCTTTGGTTTTAGCTGCGTTTCTTGATGATCGAGGTATACACCATTCAAATGTGAAAGTGAGTCGAAGAGCAAGTTATCTTTTTATGAGGGTTGTGAAACTTCTCAAATCAAAGCTTGTCCCGTTCATAGAAACAATTTTGCAGGTAATGAAATATTTGTGTGGCCTCTACATACATTATTCGTATAGTTAATTCTAAACGATATGGTACATGTCTTTTGTGCAGAGTCTGCACGATACAGTTTCTCAGTTCACAAATATGGATTATGCTTCAAAGGAACTTTCTGGATCTGAAGATGGTAGTCACATTTTTGAGGTAACTGTGGTGGTCCCTTTTTCATTTTATGTTTCTACAACTTTTTTATTTATTTATTTATTTTTTTTTATAGGCAATTGGTTTGTTAATTGGAATGGAAGATGTGCCACTAGAAAAGCAATCAGAGTATCTGTCATCTCTACTTACTCCTCTTTGTCAACAGGTTAAAGCTTTACTCTTTCTTCTTATGATACATAAAACCAATTTATGCAATAACGATGTATAACTTGATTTTTATTTGAATTATATAATCATAATGCGCGTATGGTGTAATGAGTTAGGTTGAGATATTGATTGCGGGCTCTAGAATTCAAAACTCAGAAGATTCACCATCAAAAGTTGCCAATATTCAACAAATCATTATGGCCATTAATGCACTTAGCAAGGTTTTATTATCCAGCAAATTATCATACTCTTACATACTTTTATTTCATATTAGTTATTTTGTGACTTTTTGTAACTTAATCCTTTCCCGCATCTTCACAGGGGTTTAGTGAGCGCCTTGTAACTGCTAGTCGCCCTGCCATTGGCCTCATGTTTAAGCAGGTTCGTAATCATGTCTATTTGTCATTTCACACATTTAAATTATAATTTTGCAGCTAAAGTTTTCTTGTTGGTATATTGCATTGTCGCTTCAAACGCCGTTTAATTTTTCTCCTGATGGAAAATTGAAATTTTATATCCATGTATTTTATCGTTGATTCACATGATCTAGTTAATGCTAATCTTTTGTTTTAAACTGCAATTTTCATAATGTGTTGTTTTCTGTTGCAGACACTTGATGTGCTTCTACAAATCCTCATAATTTTCCCCAAAGTAGAAACCTTGCGTTCAAAGGTACAGTAGAGATTTTTTTAGTTATTTAATTATTTTGTTTAGAGTAAATGTAACACCCCAACCCAGAACGGACTGGCATGTCACTATTACAGATATCAAAAACCAAAGAGTTTCAATGAACGATAGAAACCAAGAAACAAGAGTCTCGAATCCACCAGAAAACCTAAGTCTTATATTATTCAATTACTGAAATAAAAAGAAAACGAAAAACTTTAATAAGTTGAACTTCAAATTCCTCTCACTCATCCCTGTTTCCCCCGATTACCTGTAAACACATAAGACAAACACAAGAAAGAAAATACGGCTGAGCCAAAAAGTTGCCCAGTAACGGAGAAATCAACAGTAAAAGTAAGACAGACATGCGGACAGAAACATGAACGGTACTGACGTTAAACAAGTCTAGATTTAGGCACTGAATCAGATACTTATATAACTTGAATCCCAAAACTTATACTGAACAGATAACAGATACTGAACATAATCTGATGCATATAACATATCATAACATAACAGAGACAAGACATACGTGACAACATATAACAACATGTAATAATAAACAAGTCACGTAATATAGAAGCACCCACGAGCCTAAACAGAGGCATGCATGGCTATAGTCCATGCGCCGAGATGGTGCGTGTAGGCGCACACACATTATTCCATCTCAACAGGAGTCAGGAGTCAGGAGTCAGGAGTCAGAGCTAAGATCGATCTATTCGCCTCTAGGGGCCATGTGCTACACAAGCACAAACTAGAAACGCCGTGAACTTTAGTTACGCACCGTCACGATGAGTGCCATGTCGTTGACGCCCCAACGACAAGTAACTTATAATTGCTCGGGTGACAGAGTACAAAGCGTATCAGAAATAAAAGTATCTTGACATAAGTCTAAAAGGAACATGCAACAATGAGCACAAGGTCTAAGGTCTATTGCATGCTACAATATATACTAGTCTTATAACAATACGAAACAGAGACAAGTAGCGAAAACATCCGTACTACAAAGTAACGGACTTGAATAAAATACTATAATGAAAAGAAAACAGAATCCGTACCAACGGGTAACGAAAATATAAAAGTATACTACGATGAAAAGAAAACAGAATCCGTACCTTATTAGCAAGCAAAGCAAAACCAATTAATCAAGTCAATCTCGAAAAATCAAGAACCTATAATCCCGTTACGTCGCAAATCAGTTTTATGAATATTTATTTACGTTAGATGATTCGTTCGCTAAGAGATTCCCGGCATAAAAAAAAACTTATTCGAATGTCAAAGATTAATATCTGTTCAAAATCTACAATACATGTATACTATCACCCAACCTTTATTAAATTTCTATCATGGATTTATATGTTTACCGAACAAAACTGTGTCGTCATCCAATTAAAATAATATGGTCTTAAATTTATAAAACATATTCATTAAATTTCTAAAATCAAGTTTGTAAAAATAATATATTAACATACCTAATTTATTAAGGTTCATATATATTTCCAAAGCCTTTAGTGACAAAGTATGACAACATAAAGAAACCCATGGATGTCATCTTTGAGGACCAGGCATGGTATGTAAAGCAAAATTCAAATTAAGAAAACCCATGCATGTCATCTTTGAAGGTCAAATACTGTAACCAAAATCAAACCCACTTCTTACCATTTTTTTTTTACAAAACTGAAACGTAAATATGTGCTTTTCTCTTGCAAATTCCTATATTATTCGGTTAAACCTTTGATTTGGAAGTTATAATTGCCGGAAAAATCAAAACGAAACTAAAACTCGTACGTATATATCTGAGTCCGAAGAGGGTCTGATTTAGTACCTTGATTGCCCAACGGAGATGAACGGAAGATGCGGTGCGGTTACAGAGATAACAAAGAAAACCCGACGAAACAGTTCAATGGCGGCTGAGTGGTAGAGTTAAACGGTGTGTCACGCTGGCTGTCAAAGTTACTGATCGCCGATTGGAGAACTTTGAGTGACCGAACTGGTAGTGTCGGACATATGAGTGGCGCGACAGAAACTCCAGCGAACAAAGGAGGCCATGGCAGAATGCGACGACGGCCCGAATAGTCGTTGATGGTGATGGCGATTGCGATGCTTATCCCGGCTACCTGTGGTGGAGGTGTGGCGCAACGGAAAAACTCGAGACCCACAATAGCGGTTTCAGTTAGGGGTTTGAAGGGTTTAAAAGGATTGATATGATCATTTAAACGAACGAGTGATCATCGGTTCGTTAGCGATAGATTTTTAAGATGCTAAAGTTTCGTTCAGGATTTATCAACTTGAACTAGATGAACAAGAAAGTCAAAACTTGTTTTATCAATTTCTTTTTTCTTTTCATCTATACCATGCACACATATATATAATTAAAAAGGTCAACACGTCATGTTAATTTATAAGTATATTTCAAAATAATTTAAGATAATTAAACATTATTTTTTTTTGTTATGATCGTATAAGAATTAAAAATGATAAAAACATATATACACACTTAATTATCAAAAGTTTTAGATAAATAGGGGGTGTTTGGGGTTGAGTTTTGAAAATAGATTATGCGTTTTGAATAATCAGAATCAGATAATTAGCTGTAACAAAACGTGCTGCAGAAAGATAGTGTTTGGATTTGATTATGTTGTTTGATATCACAATAATCAGATAATCAACATTGTTTGGATTTGATTATGTTGTTTGATATCACAATAATCAGATAATTAACTATTTGAGTGTTTGGCAAGTATATATATTTCAAAAAAATAAATAAGTGAAAACGTAAATAATCAGTTTTTGGATTATCACGTTTTCCTGCAGCAAGGGGTGACCTACTTATGGATTATCACGTTTTGAACTCTACAAAACGTAAAAAATCACTTTTTATTAATTTTTTACCAAACACTCAAAATAGATTTTTTTGCGATTTCAAAACACAATAATCAAATAATCAGGTTGAAAACGCAATCCCAAACACCCCCATAATCTAAGAATTGATTATCAAATTCTATGTAGAATTTTAATTCGTTTTGTTATAAAAAAAATAACTTTTATTTACGAATATTACAATTTTACCCACTAAAAAAAATTTCGTCCTCGAAATTGTTAAGCATAAATGACACACATATATCAACATAACGGATACATAACAAACATAATAGATTTAGATACAAAATATGGTACTTTATTAATACTGAACTTTTAAGGTGACAAGTAAACGAGTACTAACTCGGACCGAAATTCATATGAGATCGGACAAAGATATCAAACATATGAAATATAAGAGTACTAAGACATAAGTGGATTCGGATAGACATCAATCTACATAACAGGAATCTAAAAGCGCACATATGTACCTATAATTCACGATTACGTTCATGACCGTAATTGTCAATTATCTTACAACCGTGCCCTAATTGTCCCCCCGCCATGCATCTCAATGACCTATTCAAATTGTAAGGAAAGGAATACTAACGATAAGGAAAACATGGTCAATTGTTATAATTTTAAGACATAACAAAAAGATAACAAACGTAGAAGAGTTTATCTTGATAAACGTAAAACTGATGTGGAACAGGAGACAAAACAAAACAAAAGAAAACAAAACAAAACAAACACTGATACAGACACTTAAAACATGTGTTGACAAATATAAAGCTAAACACATAATCTACAATCTAAATCTAAAACAAACATGGCACTAAGACAAATAACAACCCAAAACCAATGCGGATACCGTATCAAATAGTTATACCCGATACATAAACAAAATCAGATAGTGAACATGATCATAAGCAGATCTAGTAGTGATTGACAAAAGAAACGCCTTAATCAGATAGACACAAAGACGACAAACTAATGAGTAAGAAGATTGATTGAAAGTCGAAATCCTAACCCAACGTCTACCCATTAACTCACAGGTTGTTTTTAAGGTTTAACTTTTCTACAGGAAAGAGCCTTGGCTCTGATACCATAACTGTAACACCCCAACCCAGAACGGACTGGCATGTCACTATTACAGATATCAAAAACCAAAGAGTTTCAATGAACGATAGAAACCAAGAAACAAGAGTCTCGAATCCACCAGAAAACCTAAGTCTTATATTATTCAATTACTGAAATAAAAAGAAAACGAAAAACTTTAATAAGTTGAACTTCAAATTCCTCTCACTCATCCCTGTTTCCCCCGATTACCTGTAAACACATAAGACAAACACAAGAAAGAAAATACGGCTGAGCCAAAAAGTTGCCCAGTAACGGAGAAATCAACAGTAAAAGTAAGACAGACATGCGGACAGAAACATGAACGGTACTGACGTTAAACAAGTCTAGATTTAGGCACTGAATCAGATACTTATATAACTTGAATCCCAAAACTTATACTGAACAGATAACAGATACTGAACATAATCTGATGCATATAACATATCATAACATAACAGAGACAAGACATACGTGACAACATATAACAACATGTAATAATAAACAAGTCACGTAATATAGAAGCACCCACGAGCCTAAACAGAGGCATGCATGGCTATAGTCCATGCGCCGAGATGGTGCGTGTAGGCGCACACACATTATTCCATCTCAACAGGAGTCAGGAGTCAGGAGTCAGGAGTCAGAGCTAAGATCGATCTATTCGCCTCTAGGGGCCATGTGCTACACAAGCACAAACTAGAAACGCCGTGAACTTTAGTTACGCACCGTCACGATGAGTGCCATGTCGTTGACGCCCCAACGACAAGTAACTTATAATTGCTCGGGTGACAGAGTACAAAGCGTATCAGAAATAAAAGTATCTTGACATAAGTCTAAAAGGAACATGCAACAATGAGCACAAGGTCTAAGGTCTATTGCATGCTACAATATATACTAGTCTTATAACAATACGAAACAGAGACAAGTAGCGAAAACATCCGTACTACAAAGTAACGGACTTGAATAAAATACTATAATGAAAAGAAAACAGAATCCGTACCAACGGGTAACGAAAATATAAAAGTATACTACGATGAAAAGAAAACAGAATCCGTACCTTCTTAGCAAGCAAAGCAAAACCAATTAATCAAGTCAATCTCGAAAAATCAAGAACCTATAATCCCGTTACGTCGCAAATCAGTTTTATGAATATTTATTTACGTTAGATGATTCGTTCGCTAAGAGATTCCCGGCATAAAAAAAAACTTATTCGAATGTCAAAGATTAATATCTGTTCAAAATCTACAATACATGTATACTATCACCCAACCTTTATTAAATTTCTATCATGGATTTATATGTTTACCGAACAAAACTGTGTCGTCATCCAATTAAAATAATATGGTCTTAAATTTATAAAACATATTCATTAAATTTCTAAAATCAAGTTTGTAAAAATAATATATTAACATACCTAATTTATTAAGGTTCATATATATTTCCAAAGCCTTTAGTGACAAAGTATGACAACATAAAGAAACCCATGGATGTCATCTTTGAGGACCAGGCATGGTATGTAAAGCAAAATTCAAATTAAGAAAACCCATGCATGTCATCTTTGAAGGTCAAATACTGTAACCAAAATCAAACCCACTTCTTACCATTTTTTTTTTACAAAACTGAAACGTAAATATGTGCTTTTCTCTTGCAAATTCCTATATTATTCGGTTAAACCTTTGATTTGGAAGTTATAATTGCCGGAAAAATCAAAACGAAACTAAAACTCGTACGTATATATCTGAGTCCGAAGAGGGTCTGATTTAGTACCTTGATTGCCCAACGGAGATGAACGGAAGATGCGGTGCGGTTACAGAGATAACAAAGAAAACCCGACGAAACAGTTCAATGGCGGCTGAGTGGTAGAGTTAAACGGTGTGTCACGCTGGCTGTCAAAGTTACTGATCGCCGATTGGAGAACTTTGAGTGACCGAACTGGTAGTGTCGGACATATGAGTGGCGCGACAGAAACTCCAGCGAACAAAGGAGGCCATGGCAGAATGCGACGACGGACCGAATAGTCGTTGATGGTGATGGCGATTGCGATGCTTATCCCGGCTACCTGTGGTGGAGGTGTGGCGCAACGGAAAAACTCGAGACCCTCAATAGCGGTTTCAGTTAGGGGTTTGAAGGGTTTAAAAGGATTGATATGATCATTTAAACGAACGAGTGATCATCGGTTCGTTAGCGATAGATTTTTAAGATGCTAAAGTTTCGTTCAGGATTTATCAACTTGAACTAGATGAACAAGAAAGTCAAAACTTGTTTTATCAATTTCTTTTTTCTTTTCATCTATACCATGCACACATATATATAATTAAAAAGGTCAACACGTCATGTTAATTTATAAGTATATTTCAAAATAATTTAAGATAATTAAACATTATTTTTTTTTGTTATGATCGTATAAGAATTAAAAATGATAAAAACATATATACACACTTAATTATCAAAAGTTTTAGATAAATAATCTAAGAATTGATTATCAAATTCTATGTAGAATTTTAATTCGTTTTGTTATAAAAAAATAACTTTTATTTACGAATATTACAGTAAACCACAGGAAATTTATTTATGGTTTCATGAAAATTATGGGTGTTGTTCTTTTTGCATTAAAATGCATCGATAGTCCTTACTTTTGAAACTTGTTACACAAACAGTCCTTTATTTGTAGCTATATAATGACAATCCAAATAAAGGGCTGTTACTGTTACAAGTTTCAACAGTAAGTTGTTAAAGTAGAAAGGACGAACTCTGTAATTTTCATGAAACTAAAAGGACTATTCGGTATAATTTACCCTTTTGTTGATTGTTGTTATTTTTTATTTTGTGTGTATATTTCTAGTTTGTTTCTATAATCTGATTGCTTACCCTTTTTCGCTCAGGTTACTGCATTTATTCACAGGATGGTGGAGACTTTAGGATCATCCGTATTCCCTTATCTCCCAAAGGCTTTGGAACAGTTACTTGCTGAAAGTGAGGTATTAATATTTAATAATGTACCTGCCTTTAAAATTTTCATTCATGAACTATCAGTGTCAGAACTAGAAGGAAAGTTCAGGGGCATCCCTATTTTTTTACCTTACAGACATACAATGTGAATATATTTTTACCATACGTTCATACCATCAAATACACAGTAACAACTAACATTAGTAACTAAACCCTAACTACAATCCAGTTTCGTCCCTTTTGTGCTAGAATACATTTGCTGTGACGGAACTAGACTTTTTATGACTAGGGGGTCACAATGTAACCCTTATATAACACAAAATTATATTCATTTTTTTAAGATGTACTACAACCACTATAACCATATTAAGGTATTAAGTAGAAACTTTAATAAAGTAACTAAATAAGATAAAAACAATAACAAAACAAAATAAACTCATATGTTTTTAAGGTATTAAGTAGAAACTTTAATAAAGTAACTAAATAAGATAAAAACAATAACAAAACAAAATAAACTCATATGTTTTTTAAGAGGCCGGTTATTGTACAAACTGCCTTAACGTACGCTGCGTACGAGATGCAGTATCAACAGCGATTTTTTTTAAACATGCGATTTTGGTTTTTTCAGCAACGTGCGATCTTTGTTTTCTTTCAACATGCGAGATTTCCTTTCTGGGGTTATAACATGCGAACTTGCCATAGCGTACGCTTCGTACGATAAGGCATTTTGTACGATACACTTTTTCATGTTTTTAATACTAAATAAATCAGAGAAAATGCATATGTTCTAATACTAAATCAGAGAAAATTTATGCAATTTACACCTACAAAATGGATATTGATTACACCAACAAAATTGGATATGAATCCTCAAGTAAAGCTGACGGTGTTTCAACTTTTAAGTGCAGGCCCAAACACCATTTCAATAAATAGATATTATTTTATTATGGGCCACAAAATTAACTTTAAAAAGCCCGTATATTAACGAAATAGGGTGCACGGCTTGTTTTAAGTGTCATCATCTTCATCATTCGTCACTGCTGCTACGAAGCTGCCGTCACGCTCACAGTGTCACCCCATCAGAAGAAAATTATGGTCATCTACTCGCATTATCTTCTTCTCTCTTTGTAGTCTGGGGTATCCTAATGTTTGCTTAGGGGGTATCCAATACATAAAACGAAGATTTTTTTTTTTGCACTTCACCATGAAAGTTGAGGGGTATCCCGGGCAACCCCTGGGATACGCATAGATCCGCCCCTGTGAACTATTGTCCTTAATTTTTTATATTAACATATCCATTACGTGTATATCTTATATTGCAATGCTATTTTTTGTTCGTATTGTCACCCTTCATGTATGTTCAGTGTTGGGGATTTTGATTTCTAAAGATGATTTTTTTATGCAGCCAAAGGAACTGGTGGGATTTCTTGTACTATTAAATCAACTTATATGCAAATTCAATACTTCTGTCCAAGATATTTTGGAGAACGTATACCCTGTTATTGGCGGTAGGATATTTAGCATTCTACCAAGGGATACAATTCCATCTGGGCCTGGTAGCAACACCGAGGTATATAATATTCCAATGCGTACTTCCATTTAATCCCATGACACAACTTAATAAGGATTATACATTTGTTTTAGGAAATCCGTGAATTACAAGAGCTTCAACGAACATTCTATACTTTCCTTCATGTGATGGCAACACATGATTTGTCTTCAGTGTTTCTTTCTCCTAAAAGTCAAGGCTACTTGGATTCAATGATGCAGTTACTGCTCTTCACTTCTTGTAATCACAAGGATCTTGTTGTTAGAAAGGTAATCATTTTTATATATATTAGCAATAACCTTTTGTGGGGCGTGTATCCTTGGTTTAAAAAAGCGCGAGGCGCTCCGAAGCGTTTTGGTTCCAAAAGCTTTAAGCGAAGCTTCAAGCGCGAAGTGAGAGCTTCACGTATACGAAGCGCTCAAAATAAAAAAAAATATTGTCGAAATAGTCTTTAATCAATAATCATCATAATCAAGTAAAGATAGCGGCTGATTATTAGGGTAAAGAAGTAGGGCCTCATTTAAACCCTATTTAAAGACTATTGGGCCTAAAAAATGGCCCAAATGTGACCTGATTGGGCTGAAGCGTCGCCTCAAACCATGGTCGCTTCGCGCTTAAAGCTCGCCTCAAAACGCTTCACATGTTGTGACGCTTCAGACCAAAAAAAGCGCTATTCCAAACGCTTCATCGCTTCACGCTTAAAGCGCGCTTAAAGCTCGCTTTTTTAAGCCCAGCGTGTATCTCTCGTTTTGAACCTGACATTTGGATCTGATGAATTATTGTTCTGTGTTGTATGTAGGCTTGTGTACAAATATTTATTAGACTGATTAAAGATTGGTGCACTAGGCCAGAAAAGGTAATAATACATTATCTGTATTTGTTTTCGATGCTGGTGATTTATGGTTATATCATGTATCTAAGAATATCAAGCATATACAGGTGCCTGGGTTTCAAACTTTTGTCATCGAAGCCTTTGCGACAAACTGTTGTTTGTACAGTGTGCTTGACAAGTCCTTCGAGTTCCGTGATGCAAATACTGTAAGTTCTATTATTTTTTTTTTGGTTAATTTGTCTGGTTTGGTTGAATTTGTTTTTATTTTTTCTAATACTTTGCTGTGATTCGAGGAAAAAGGAAATTAGACTAAACTTGGTTAACCTTTGCTTCAGTACAATGAAAAAAAAACATGTTGGCCTCGATTGGTAATCAAACTAAAAATAGTATTGACAATACTTTGCACTTCAAAGAAATAGAATCAATACCAATATCCTTATATACGCCAATCCAAGAAGAGTATTACTTGTGTGAATTTTTAATTAATTAATTAATAATTAATATAACAAAAGAGGGTGTCTTAGAAATAGTAGCTAAGACACAACCTCCATTTTTTTGCCATATTTACAACAATGCCAGTCATGTTTTTTTTTTCTTTTTGTGTATTCAACCCTTCAACTTTTCGCGTTGCCATTTACACCCCTTGGGTTTCTAAAAACTTTGTAAAATGTTATTTTGACGCCCTTGAGTTTTACGTGCTTATTTATATGTATGTGGGTCAAATATAAAACGTTTTCGTGCTTATTTTTATGTACGTTTTTTATTGGTCTACGTTTTGTTCTTTTGTTGGTCTATGTTTTGTTCGGAAACGAGTCGGGTCAGATATAATACGTTTTCACTAGGCGGTATAAATTCGAGCTACTATACGTTTCGACTCCGCCGCAACGTGTGGTACCATTTGTTTAACGTATAAAAACACTTTTCTAACGTGCTTATTTTTACATATGTTTCGTTATAAATCCAAGTTGGTTTACGTATCGACGTAAATTTTCTCGATAATGAGTTGGGTCAAATATTTGACTGTATAAGTTTCGAGTTACTTTAAGTTTCGATGTCGCCAAGGGCACGGAATGTTATCACCGCGAACCACATGCAACAAAGCTAAATATCGATAACAGGACATTGCTGTATATGAAGTTTGGTTATCGGGGTTGCGTAAAATGCAAATCTCATGTAAACTAGCTCACCTTATTGGTGCCCAAGAAACATTGTAATTTTGTGAATGTTTGCAGGTTTCTTTGTTTGGAGAAATTGTGCTGGCTCAGAAGGTTATGTATGAGAAACTCGGAAATGATTTTCTCATTAATTTTGTATCAAAAGGTTTTCTTGCTGCACATTGCCCTCAAGAATTAGCAGAGGAATACTGTCAGAAACTGCAGGTACATCTAACATGTTCCTAGATTTGATTCTGAGGTTTAGGTTCTACTTATCTTACATTCCTTGATTGTTAATATGGTTTTGAATGTTGATTTTCAGGGAAACGATATGAAGTCACTGAAGTCATTCTACCAATCTCTTATCGAGAATTTAAGAACACAACAGAATGGTAGTCTTGTTTTCAGATAGCAGTACCTCCTCTGACATTTGAAATTGATTACCAATGCTTCATGTGTTTTTTCTATTTGTCGTGGTTTTGTTCTCAAGAGGTCGGTTTTCATATATTATTTTTATTTTTAAATTTTGTAAATACCCTTATCCATCAGACTGATGATTCCGTTGTTAATACTTGCAGCGTTTTGCCATGTACATAACAAATATCCGGCTCTTCCATTACAGCGAGGTAAGTATCAGGAGAACCATAAATTTGTTATTTATGCATATTCCATCTTATATAATAAAATGATAAATATCCAGCAAATTTAATAAACATGTTAGAACCATAAAATGTATATAATATGTATTAATTTTGGTTGACTAGGTGTAAATTTCCGAAGCAGTTTCTCCATCAACAAATCCGAGATCAGAAGTTTGTGCTATCAACGGTTACGGTGGTCATCTATATTTTCTAGATTAATCCGTTTTGTTAATTGCAAATTGTGTTATGTTCTCAAATCCTTTTTTATGGAGTTGAGGGTGATAAAAATTTTGGGAACAAAGCAATTTTTTTTACTGTTCTACCCCTCACCCATGTGCACAATGAGTAACTGTGCATAGGATCTTCTAGAATATTGTTTGTTGGTTATCAGATTCGGGTTTGCCAATGTGAATGTTTGGGTTATTTTTTCTTGGCATGAGCTTTCTTGTTGTATTCATGGGCCATGGGGAATAAGAACATATTCAAGGCTACTTTTTTAATGTTAAAAGTCACTATTTTTGGTCAAAAAACAATCTGTTCATAATGTGTGGTTTACTGTGTTAACATCATCAATAGTGGGACAAGGTTTACCATCACATCATCCTGTATTCGTGTGTAATGGCTGTCCATCTCTTTTCAAAATTCTTGGAACACCTTTTACATTCTCATATGTAGGCTAGAGAGAGAGAAAAGATTCATATTATCTAGTCTTAACTTGGAGGAGAAGAGATGGAGAGATTTCAATGTCTTAATTTGTTTTGGGTTTCACCGTTCCTTGTTGGTCTGTTTTCTATGTTCTTATATAGAAGTTTGCCGTTTGAAAAACTGAAAATAAAAAAACTCTAAAGAAACCGAAATACCGGACAAATCCTAGAAGTCGGTTCCATACCTGGCCTAGGAGTGGCATGGTTTTAATCTTGTTGACCATTCCGGAAACCGGGTTTGGCCCAATACCTGTTTTGTGCATCTCTAGATCAAGGCCTCTTTTTCTCATTTGCACTCTCACTCTTGACTTCATTGTCAGAGGTGCGGGAGTGCATACTTGTTTGAGTTATAATATACATTGAACAAGTTAGGAGGTGCGGGAGTGTACACTTGTTCGAGTTGTTATAAATCAAAGTGTTTGGGCAGGGGTTTCAAGGGGCAGTGCCTTTGGCAGCTGGGTCTAAGGGGTGGCAGCTATTGACGGGGTCTAAGGGGCAGAGCCTCTTGGCAGTTATAATTTTAAATAATTAAATGGCCTCCTAAATGCCTTTAATTTTTATCTAAAAAAGTATGACAATTTTTGGAAAAATAATTTTCTAAAGCAGTTACCAGGCCTTCATCCCCAAATTCGAAATTAGGGTTCTTGGTCACATTAACTAGTTCATATGAATTTTCAGACACACATACGATTGTTCAATTTCTTGAATTCATAGTTGTATCTGATTTAATTATTCGTGAGAACCATCAAAATAATTTGATCTGGGAGTAATTATCTGCGTTTACAAAATTCCCTAACATTTAAAAACCTTATATATGCACAGTCCTTGGCTTTAAAAAATCCCCCACTCATGAATCATATAAAACATCTGATAGAAACGTAAATTGGAGAAACATTTTATTTAACTCAGAAATACGTAGGAGGTTGTGTTTTGCACACAACCGTCCAAAGTTTTTTAGCATCAGACCATGCGTGTATTTAGAGTTGTAAACAAATTCAATGTATATAACAAACAACAAATTGTAAGAGTTGTATACGAATTCAATGTATATAACAAACAACAAATTATAAGAAAGAGGGTAAAGATAGTATGCGCACAAAATCTAATCATTAAAACATAAATACCGGGAGTTTATTTATTGTGGGAACATAAGCAGCCAAAATGTTGGGCGCCACACGACCGCGTCAACCACCGTGTTTGTTTGATTGAGAGGTATGCGTTGACCCCCTTTTGTTTTAATTAATCTCTCAATTTAATTATTAATTGTATTTCCTTATAACATTCATCAAGGTTTTTGTTTATCAGGATTCTAAACTACCTTTAATTAACCTTTATGAGATTGTATTTCCTTATAATATTCATCAAGGTTTTTGTTTATCTCAGGATTCTAAACTACCTTTAATAATTCATACTTTGGAACTCAATTATAATCTTGAATAGTATTCAAGATTTTAACACGATGAGAAGATGTATGTCTCTTTACGATCTTTATGTACGTTTCAATATCTGTTATTTAAAAATGCATTATCATAATTTTCGTTAACGACAAAAACATTTTTTTTGTAATTGTACTAATTTCTTTACTCGTGTGTCCACAAGTTAATTAAAAAAATGACGGAACACAGTTGACAATTTTATATAAAGATCAGTTAATTATTGTTTAGACATGAATTTAGTTCCTACTTATGAAAGTCGATTTGTATATTATTATGTAGGGTGGAGATATAATAGGAAGTTTGTTTGGCTAGGAAGGCTAGGAAGTGATCTTGACCATCCATTAAGTTCATCAACGGCTAAGATTAAATCAGGGAAATTGAAATGAATAAAAGAGGCACGTGAGTTTGTTCAAGGGCATTATAGTCAATCCAAGCCAATAGTTTCTCTCTCCTCCAATTCCCCTCCATTTTTTAAACGTTAATAACTCTTTCATACGGCATTATTTTTTTATAAAAGTTGCACCAAAAAACGAGCGTTTTTTTATCTTTAAAACGAGTATACTATTGCTATATTTTTAAAAAAATAAATTTAAACCCAGTTGTGTAAAACGCAATAGAAAAACCACCAGTTACGTAAAATGCAATGAAAAAAAAACCTAAAAAATGACATTTTTCTAAAACGCAATGAACAAAAAACACAAAGAAATGACTTATTTGTAAAACGCAATGGCCAGAAAACACAAAGAAATGTCTTATTTCTAAAACGCAATGGACTGAAAACACATAAAAAAGTGTTTTACCTAAAACGCAATGCACAAAAAACATAAAGAAATGTCTTATTTGTAAAACGCAATGGCCAGAAAACACAAAGAAATGTCTCATTTCTAAAACGCAATGACCTAAAAAAACAAAAGAAAGTGTTCTCTGTAAAACGCAATGGACTGAAAACACCTAAAAATGTGTTCTACCTAAAACGCAATGACTAAAAACACTTCAAAAATATGTTTTACCTAAAACGCAATGACTAAAGATACTTAAAAATGTGTTTTTTTCTAAAACGCAATAGCCAGAAAACACATAAAACTCTCTTATTTCTAAAACGCAATGGACACATAAAACTGTTTGTCAACTGTTTGTGAATTGTCTGAATTGTCTACGAATTAATGTCTTCGAAATGAGCCAATTTCTGGAAAATTAGTTTTTCTGATGCGTTTTTAGTACAGGGGCTCTGCCCCTTGGACCCTGCCAGGGGCTGCCGCCCCCGGACCCCCGCCAAGATCGTAAAACGCAATGACTAAATAAAAACCCAGATCGTGAAAATGAAATTAAAGAATTTCTTACATAGATCGAAGCCGGTTTCTTCATCAATTGACGAAATTTGAATGATAGAAACACTTATCAGCGATTGAATCGAACAAATCGAGTGATTATCTTCAAAATCACCAGAAAAAACGAGATTTTGAATGAAATTAAACTGGGTTTTCTTCGAAAAAAGCTGAAGAACACGTTGATCGGGTGGTTGAATCATTGATTGATGGCGAAAATCACACTATAATGTAGTGATTATTGAGATAGTAAGTGAAGAAAAGGTTGGAGATGGTGGGTTTTGAAAATGGTGGGTTTTGAAGTAACTAGGGAGAAGAAGGAAGAAAAAATGATGAGATTGACTATAATACCCTTTCTCTTTATTTTAAAATTTGCCATATGTCATAATCCTATAGATTCCTATCATTCCTAGCCAAAATTAACTTCCTATATTTGATCTTTTCCCTTATTATGTATGCTAAATGAACATTACAAAAAGCTATAAAGTAGAAGCACATAGCATTACATATATTAAACATTTGCAATTCAATGATTATGGAAGTGTGTGATATAAAACTTTGAGTGTAAAATGTCTGATGTAAGTTTTGTTATGTTATATAAAAAGCGTTTTTTATAGAGTTTGAGGCAATTTTTTATTACAATTATCATTAGGCATCATTACAAAGATAGTTTTAACCTATTATAAAGATGTGTCTTAACCCATTACACTAATGCAACCAACTTTCTAGTTTTGATTTGTTTTATTAAGAATTTTTATGTTTGGTGACTACAATTGCATATCCAATTTATTCCAACGGTGCACCCAAATTTCTAACGTTGATCCGTTGTTGTAATGAATTTTAAGTACGCAAGTATCATTCTCCCATTACAATGTCACGCCGAACCTATCACAATTTACAACGGTGCTCCAACTTGACGTATATTGCTAACAAAACGTGTGTAGATTATGGACACAATTGCCTTCCCCGCAAATTAACGCATAGTTTTTCTCAATTTTTAGAAAAACAATTTTTAAAGTATCCCCCTGTCAGTATATACATCTTTAGTTATTACTTTACCAAAAGTTCCAATTGAGATAAATCTTAAAATAGCGACTTTGCATATGAAAAATAAAGAACACAACCTAACCAGCACTCAATAATTTTAAATTTTGTATGAAAATTTTGCATTCTCACAAACTTGTTCTATACAAACAACATTTATTTTTGATAGGATAATGTGTTGTTGTAATTTGACTACCAATTATAGCAAGGAGTATCATGTAACGTAGTCTTAATATTTATTTATAAGTTGTCCTGAAAAGTAAACTCTAATTGTCTAAAGAGAGTAGAGATATGCAAAAATAGGATGTTGGTGGCTGCTATAACGCGTAGTATGACCTGAAGTGATCGATCGAGTTGTGAAAGGGAAACTTTGTCAATTCGTCATCAATAATAAAATCCAAATCCAAATCCCAAGAACAACGGCCAAAGGCCCAAGACTTGTATTATTCAAATAGTCTACACTCATAATTTAATGAGAAAAATGCCCGGATAGTCCCTGTGATTTCGCATTTTTTCACCTATAGTCCCCAACTTTCTAAAATTACCTAAATAGTCCCCAACTTTTCAGTTTTCGTTCCCGGGTAGTCCCTGTGCCTAACATCAGTTAGTTCTCTCAGTTAAAATGGTGTGAAATGACAAAAGTACCCTTTCCCTAAAAAGAGCATACCATAGGGACTATCCGGGCATTTAATAAATAAATAAAAAAACATAAAACCCCCACCACACCCACCCTTCTTCCCCACCTGTTGGATCTTCTCCATAGTTGTTTCATCTCCGGTGCCGGTGCCGACACCTTATCGGTATTCAGACGCCGTCTTTTCACCACCATCTTTTACCATTGTTCAGCGGGACACCAACACCATCTGTTTTTCAGTAGCACCTGCGACCCCCAACCACCCCTAGCATCCTCCCACCTTTATCCACCACAACCTCCATCCATCATCATCACCCATCTTCCCCGTCGAGTTGTAGGGGCTGGATTCAGTTCACCCATCTTCCCCAGTGTTTCTGTGGTGTGTGGGTGGTTATTCACTTATTCAATTGGATCTGAACCACCTTCGATTTCTAGAAAGTTGCAGGTCGGTATTTCGACTGAATGAGCAGAGAGATGTGGGTTTAGGACGGCGGTGGTTATTCGATTAGATCTGAATCACCGTCGCATCCCCTTCAAAACCTAGTGAAATAGACCATTATTTCTGCTCAACTTCTTAGAATGCTCATACAATGCCTCCACTTCCCTTACTGTATCTACAAAGACAAATAATTAAATGATGCGGTTGGTGGTCGCTGATGGAATTGGTCATATATTTAGAGTATAATTTATTATATTTGGCCTAAAAATTCATGTTCTTATACATAAAAAAAAAAGGATTGGGTGGTGATCGGAGGATGTTGAAGGTGGTGATACGGTGGCATGGGTTTGGGTGGAAGGAGGGGTTGGGTAATGGTGGGGGGTGGGGGTGGGGGTGGGGGTGGGGGTGGGGGTGGGGGTGAGACCCACTTAAATGATATACTTTAATTATATTTTTTTAATAAATGGTGGGAACTACTTGAATTTAATTGGGTAAGGGCAATTTAGTAATTTTACATCAATTTAGTCACTTTTAACTGAGAAAACTAACTGATGTTAGGCACAGGGACTATCCGGGAACGAAAACTGAAAAGTTAGGGACTATTTAGGTAGTTTTTGAAAGTTGGGGACTATAGGTGAAAAAAAGCGAAACCACAGGGACTATCCGGGCATTTTTCTCTAATTTAATATAACAATATAACAAAAAAAAAAAGAAAAAGACGCGCTTTATAAAAGTACCCAAGCACCTATAAACAATTAATATTATTATATATCCCTCAAGCAAGTATTTTTAATTATGCTTGTTTTTAAACTATATTCCACCAGTGGTATTTACATACGGTGGTTGTTTGTTTAATGGTGATGAAGTACAAAGGTGAGATGAGGTGAGGTGAGGGGACAAGGGATTGGTTTGAAACGATTTTCTGATTTTGAGTTATTATTATTATATAATATAAAGGAAACAATGATCAGTTCATATTAGTTTAACACTCATTACTAATGTTTGTTAGTGTTAAAAATCGAATACGTTGTTCGAAATTTCTTAAAAGTTGGGAGTACATCCCAAAAAAATCACAATCATATATGGACCGTTTGTGCAAATTTTTATGAAAAAATTCATTTGTAACTTTAAGGTAGCGTTCGTTTCATGGAATGGGATGGAATTGGGAAACTTTTCTTTGTAAAATTGATCTTGGTTTGGGGAGGGAGGAATTTGAAATCCAATAAATTTCTTTAATTAATGAAATTTGTGACTATTTCAACATTCCATTCCATTCCTTCATTAGAGTGAAAGATTTCTAAGAAATGTTGAAATAGTCACAAATTTCATTAGAGTGAAGGATTTCAAATTCCTCACTCTCCCAACCAAGATCAATTTTACAAAGAAAAACTTCCTAATTCCATTCCATTTCATGAAACGAACGCTACCTAAAAGATATACCTACATATAAGTTTAAGAATACAATTAAAACACGTTAGTTTTCAAATGGATGTCATGATGGTTAAACGATGTAATTTATAATTAAAATCCTATAGAGTGCAGAAATAAAAAAATCATCTTTTTGAAAGAATTATCAATGAACCTATTTCAAACAAAGAATTACCATAATAATATAATATTTATCTATTAAGTTGGGTGGTGTCGGATCGCTAGGTATCTGACACGTAAGCTGAGGGCTTTATCATTAACTTGCATGATGTGAAATAAAATCTCATTTTAACTATATTAAAAAAGGAAATAAAAAAAGCAAATCTAATTGGTTGTCCCCACCTCCTTCCTGTTTAACGCTCTCCATCAATATGGCTGAGCAAACGCGAGTCATTCAATTTGTACAAAATGACACATTGTTATCATTTACAACATTAAGAGTTGTCACATTTGTGACAATTGTCAGAAATCCAAGTATCCGTACAATTAATTAATCTTGATTAGTGCTTAATGACTGTGCAAAAATTTACAATTAATTGCATTCTGATTACTACCATATACAAATATGTGCATCATACATTGTTAAATGTCATACCAATATTGCCTTCATCTTGACGGAGTAGGGATGGTGTTGGGGGCACCACCCAGTTAAGGTGTCTGGAGCCGCTATACTTAAAAGATATCACACTGGGTGGTCTTAGTGATATCTCTCCCACTATATAAGTATTTGTTAGTTACATGTTATCCCCGTTGAAACCAATCTTGTCAATACTTAAAAGATGGAATATTTAAATGGTTTATTTTATTCGTATTTTATTTTAGGTTAAGATTTAGAAAATACTAGTTTTATTTTATTTGATTTCTATATATGAGTAAGTTACTTGTTCTCCAAGGTATAAATAGGGGTTATATGTTTAGACTTTATGTACCTTCAGTTTTAATCAAAATTTATTTTCTTGTTAAATCCGTTGTTTGATTAAGTTGAAGAAGAGCCGATTTCCAACAATTGGTATCAGAGCATTTTATCAATTTGAAAGGTTTTCACTAAAGGGAAGGAAAAAAGTTGGTTCGATCAAGAAGGCAAGTATAAGAGGGTTTATTGATCAAACGATACCAGTAGGTTGTAATGATCGAGGCAAGTACAAGACCGTAACAATCAGGAGCAGTGATTGAAGACTTGATCAAAGGAGAAAACCCAGTTATAGTGCAATGTTAGATCCGATCAACAACAAAATTCAAAAGTGGTGAAGTAGCAGGTTGGATCAAGGTGGAAGAGAAAAGATGTTGTCGTGTTTGTGCTTGATGGTTCAAGTGTTTGGACAAGTTATGGGTGTGATCCCAAAGGAGTCAGAAAACAGGGGTGCGGTGTTGTGTTAGCTGCAATAAAGGTGTTAATGCAAAGCGAAAACAAGAGATCGAGAATTAAGGTGGAAGAACTTCGGGTCTTACTTGGTATTCAAGACCTAGGAGGAACTTGACAAGATTTGGGAGAGTGATTATTGGAACTAGTATTGTCAATACTTAAAGATGGAGGATTTAAATGGTTTACTTTATTTGTATTTTATTTTAGGAGGAAGTTTTAAAAAAATACTAGTTTTATTTTATTTGTTTCTATATATGTAGATTTTTATTTAATGGGAAAAGATCAAATAGAAAGTTTAATTTCGCTAGGAAGGATAAGAAGCAATAAGAGGATGACATGTGGCAAAGATAAAAAACATAAGGAGGGGCATTTTAGTCAAAACTCACCACCTTAAAAAAAACCCAGCATCTGCAATTCATTTCTCTTCCCCGTATACTCAAATCCACCATTTTCAAAACTATAAACTACCACATCACAACCAACACCACCACCTCCTCCTCCTCCACCACCACCACCACCACCACTACCACCTACGATCGCCACCATCTTGCCGGAAACTAGATCTGAAACCACCACCACCTTCAACCACCTGTTGGGTTTTTCAGATCTGACACCATCATTCCACCATCCACCGCCACCAGTTTCCCCATGGTGTATCAGAGTTTTTTTTCCGCCCACCGTCGTTAATCAGAGTTCGTTTGTAAGTTGTGTTATTTTTTATTTTCATTGCGTTTTAGTTATGAAACCTCAATTGCGTTTTTCACTTCGTTATGTTTTAGTTAGAGTTCTTTTCATTTTTGTTCTTCTGGATGTTAAAGCAGAGACATGACCATGCTAAAATAGGAGCATGATTATGTTGGAACAAAAGGCATGACCACGTTAAAACTAATTGCGTTTTAGAACCTGCAGTGCAAAGAACATGATTATGCTTAGACAGAGGCATGATCATGTTGGAACTAAGGCATACCCATGTTAAAACTACACTGCTTTTTAGAACTTGAAGTGCAAAATATTGATTTTGGTTTTATTGCGTCTTACAACCTGGAGTGTAAAAAACATGATCATGCTAAAATAGAAGCATGGTCATGTTGGAACAAAAGCATGACCATTTTAAAACATAAACATGGCCATGTTAAAATTTCATTGCTTTTTAGAACCTGCAGTGCAAAATATTGATTTTTAGTTTTATTGCGTTTTACAAGCAAAGAACATGATCATGCTAAAATAGAAGCATGGTCATGTTGGAACAAAAGCATGGCCATGTTAAAACATAAACATGGCCATGTTAAAGCTCCTTTTCTTTTTAGAGCCTACAGTGCAAAATATTGATTTTTGCTTTCATTGCGTTTTACAACCTGGGGTGCAAAGAACATGATCATGCCAAAATAGAAGCATGGTCATGTTGGAACAAAAGCATGACCATGTTAAAACATAAACATGGCCATGTTAAAACTTCATTGTTTTTTAGAATCTGTAGTGCAAAATCTTGATTTTGGGTTTCATTGCGTTTTAGAACTGCAGTGTAAAAGAACATCAAAGAACATGATCATGTTAAAAGGGAAGCATGATCATGTTGGAGCAAAGACATGACCATGTTAAAACATAAGCATGAACATGTTAAAACATAAACATTACAATGTTAAAACCCATTGCGTTTTAGAACCTGGATGTTGGAACAGAGGCATGACCATGTTAAAACAAAGGCATGACCTTGTTAAACAAAGGCATGACCTTGTTAAAACAAAAACATGGCCATGTTAAAAGAGAAACATGACTATGTGAAACCCATTACGTTTTAGGTATGTTTTCTTCAGAATTTGAGTGCAGAGAACATGGTCATGTTAAAACATAAACATAATCATGTTAGAATAGAGGCATGGCCATATTAAAACATAATCACGGCCATATGAAACCCGGTTGCGTTTTAGAACCTGGGTTATAGTGTCATGTTCTATCCACTGCGTTTTACGCATCTGGGTTTTCGAATTTTTTTTTTCAAAAGTATAGCAATAGTGTGCTCGTTTTAAAGATAAAAAAACGCTCGTTTTTATGGTGCAGTTTTTATAAAAAATATTGTCGTATGAAAAAGTTATTAACGTTTTAAAAACGATGGGGAATTGGAGGAGAGAGAAACTATTGACTTGGATTGACTAGAATACCCCTAAACAAACTCACGCGCCTCTTTTCTTCCTTCAATTTCCCTGATTTAATCTTAGCCCTTGATTAACTAAATGGATGGTCAAGATCACTTCCTAGCTTTCTTAGCCAAATAAACTTCCTATTGTATCTCCACCCTTTATTTAATATAAACAAGGATTATATGTTTAGGATTTATGTATCTTCAATTCAATTTTAGTTAAAAAAAATTATTATTAAATCTATTGTTTACAACTATAAGACCACCCGTACTGGGGCGGTTTTTGGGCATTAGTTTCAAACCCCCCCCCCCCCCCCCCCCCCCGCAAATTACATAGGGCGTTTTGGGGGGTTATTTTTGAAAAAAAAAATTGTATTGGCGTGATTAAAAAAAGGCCTAAAATGGATTGTAGAAGGGTTGACTGGGTTTGACTGGCCAATGAGAAACTAGTTTGTTTTTTTTTTTTTTTGTTAATGATTGGAAGGGGCATTATTCCCACTACGTCACTTTTATAATAACGCCCCATGCTTACTGGACTGCCACGTGTTGAATAATGCCCCATAATAAGGGTATTATTTGGCTAAACCACTACCGTCTAATCCCTGATAAAAGGCCAAAAAGCCGAAGGACCACATGTGATGGCCACCAGTATCAGTGGCGGAACCACAGGAGGGTCAGGGGGGTCCATTGACCCTCCGGCCGGCGAAATCTCTAGTGTATAGGGTATATGAAGTGGTCGATTTTTTAAAGCTTAAACCCTCAAAGTCGTCGTTTTTTTAGAGCTTGCCCCTTTCCAAGTCATTTAAATGAAGTAGAAAAGTGAAGACAGGATGTTCAGATAATATTTCCGGCTGCCGGAGATGAAGATGCAAGGAGCTATAGTGCAGGTAACAAATGGTTGCTTTTTAGAAGAGGAAAGAAGAAGTACGGAAGTAAAATGCATTTTTTTTAATTGTTTTAGGCTATTTTAAAAGTTTGGCCCCACCAGGTAATTAGGTAATTGATTTAAGTAATATCTTCTACTTTTATATTTTATTACTTGTTTTTACTTTTTACCGGAGATTAAATGTGTGACAACTCATTCCTAAACACTGTGCAAGATGCCAGACATAATATAAGATTTGAGTTTTCATTTAGATTCTACTTATTAGTTTATTTTATTCATTTTGAAGTAAAAGTATCTGGATCTCTTATTATTGTTTTTTTACCATTTTATGTGTTTATTATTTGTTATCATTTCATTTTGTTTAAGTTTTATTATTTAACTTGATTTTTGGTTATACGTAAATATATATGAGTAGTTATTGTTTGGCTTTCTTTTTATTAATTTGTTTGATTCAATTTGAAAACATGCTTTTTTATTATTTTATTTGATTGTTATTTGTCTATCTAAAGTTTAGTACTTGATTTGATTTTTTGTTAAATATATGTAATTAAAGAACATTTTTATCATGTAGAATTGTGTATTTGTAAATATATGAGGAAAAAGTATTGACTCTTTGTTAATAATAATTTAAATTCTTAAGAAAATACTACTAAAAGGGTTTTGGTTTATATCACATTGATGATTGATAAAAAGGATTACAATCGCCACCAATATATGTTAGTTCTCCTACTTGTAGTACGACATTTGGTTAAATTAACTGTTATATGCTAATGAATTTAATGAGTCATACGACCCCCCGGTTGTAAATTTCTGGTTCCGCCACTGACCAGTATTGAAGCTCAAAACCCAAGAAATGGACAACTGTGTATTGCAGGAATATGCTATTCTTGATTTCTTGTCACAGAGAAACTATTATATCTAGTGCAAATGTTTGATTTTATTTTTGCTGGATTACTTATCTTACATCATGGCGTTCTAGAATACTTATTAAGTTATTTTTGCATGTTTAAATCTCCAAAATAGTTTGCATCATTCTACGTATTCTTTTTATATAATCAAAACCCTAAACTCTATGAATAGGATAGGATATCTTCGTAAACTTTGTTAAGTTAGAAGGTTCTCTAAGAAGAGACCTAGCTATTTCCAACATATTGGTATATCACTAGCCTGCCTAAAAGTCCGTTTGTAGATAATCACTAAACTACTAAAAACATGTCATATAACACACGATTCCTTTCTTCCTACATTTTTTTTTATCGAAAGTTTGTTTCAACTTTATTGAGTTGATTTAAAAGAATAGCTGAAAGCAGTTTTCATGTAGAGCTCAATTAGCTCATAAACAATTGACTCCAAATTTCTTAGCCCATTGTCATATTTGAGTGTGTATTAGGCTAGTAATCATCATCATACTTTTCAAAGCATCTATGTATAATGTGAGCACTTGTGTAGGTTTATTTAGAGCTAACTTAATAAAATATCATTTAATTAAGATATAAAAAAACTTGCCAAGTTACATCAAAACAGATGGTACACGGGCAACAAGCTGTTCCGTCACCCCTTTCTAAATTGCAAACCCTAACCTTCCAAAGACAAACCCCATCCCCCCGGGGCTGAATAATTGCTGTGGATGACCCGTTGGACCCTAGTCAAGAAGTTGATAGATTCTGACGCTAGGGAGCCAAATGTATCGAAGGCAAAAGGGACAAAGACATGCTGGTTCTCTGCGCAAGCTTTAGCGTGCTTATCCAGTTTCTTTGATTCTACTTTTCTTGTTGTTTATCCAGCTACAAACCCGTTTTCCCTTAAACTAACCAAAGGTGAAACCCCAGTGAGGTCCACACGACTTAAGGGAGGATAGATTTGCCTTATAAGAATTGGAAAAATGGAGTCTGAATGGAGTCTGAAAAAGGCAATGGGAAAGACTTAAGAGAGTTAGAGGGTCACGACTTTCTCCCTTTCATGAGACCATGACTATATGGTTACTTCTCCGTTGCTTCTTGCTTCTTGATTATTATTTTCCAAAAAATACTATTACGGATTTTCATTTCAAACTAAACTTTTTTTTATATATATTATTAAACTATTATGTTAGGACTATTATGTTCGCTTCCCATTGAAGTGTGTATGAGGGAACAAATCTTACATTTACCTTGAGAAATTTTAATAAAAAAGAAATGTATGTTTTTGTTAAAAACAATGGTATTGTGATGATTCAATAACAGAAACAACAAGAACAACACAAAATAGCGACAAAACAAAGTGACAAAATCTTATTTAACCCAAACCAAAAAAGTACCCCCCAAACCCTAGATCTTACAATCGTAAGATCAATACAAAGAGGAACGATACAACCAGACTTGATGATCATCCACTGATGATCATCTATACCAACAAGTACAGCAGATCTCTCCAACAGATGAGAGAAGACAAAGTACAACCGGAGATACAACCGGAGATAACAAACCCTAGATCTAAACAGAGAAACGTAACAATAATTGGGAGTGAATAATGATCAAATGAGAGAGAAAGTGACTTTTATACTCCTGCTGATCAACAGATTCACTTAGCACCATGAAGTATCAGATTGTCCAAAATACACCCCTGCAAGTTACAACGGACTACCTCCAAAATATCTGGCCCATGAATCTGTTATAACAACTTAAACAATAATAACGATCAGTAGACACAACCCACATATTAGGCCCAATAAATAAAACAGTATAACCCAAATTGAATGAACAGCCCAGTATCTTTTAACACTCCCCCTTCATTCAATTGGGTTTAAACAAATCCAATAATCCCAAACGATCACAAAAACCATTATGTTGAGTAATACTCAACCCTTTTGTAAAGATGTCTGCCAGTTGATCCTCGGATTCAACCTTTGTTGTAACAATGAAACCATTCGACACCTTCTCTCTTAAAAAATACAAATCAATCTCAAAATGTTTCGTACGCTCATGAAACACAGGATTTGCAGCTATTGACATAGCTGCACTACTATCACAAAATACTTGTATTGGAAGACTACATTTGACATTCAACTCATTTAAAACATTCACAATCCACACAAGTTCACAAGTAGCTGAGCACATGGCACGGTACTCAGCTTCACCAGTCGATCTTGAAACCGTGGATTGCTTTTTACTTTTCCACGAAACAAGATTTTGACCCAAAAATATACAGAAACCAGTGACAGACTTACGAGTATCCAAACATTTAGCCCAATCAGAATCTGCATAACAGGACAGATCAAAACTACCACTCTTTTTGAACATTAAACCTTTACCTGGACTAAGTTTTAGATACCGTAACAACCTTAAGGCAATTTTCAAATGAACAGTCAATGGCTTATGCATAAATTGGCTTAAGTACTGAACAGAATAACTAATATCAGGACGAGTTATAGACAAATAGATTAACTTACCAATCAATTTTTGATAATTGGTAATATCAATCAACTCAGTCCTATCACTTTCAGCCCTCTTATTCACAACATGACTCAACTCTATTGGAGTATTTACAGGTTTACACCCAAGATACCCAAATTCAGCTAACAACTCCAAACAATATTTACGCTGATTCAAACACAGCCCACTTTTATCATATACAACTTCCAAACCAAGAAAATACTTTAGTATTCCCAGGTCTTTAATTTGGAAATTATTACTAAGCAAAGTTTTCACTTTATTGATTTCCAAATCATTATTACCAGTTACAATTATGTCATCAACATACACAAGTAACACAACAAATACAGAGGGCTTGGATAAAACATACAACGAATGATCACAAGAACTTTGAACAAACCCTATACCAAGCAAAACATCAGTTAGCTTTTCATTCCACTTTCTAGGGGCCTGTTTCAGCCCATACAAAGACTTAACTAATTTACAAACCTTAGACTCATTTTTGCTATAATAACCTTCAGGAAGAGTCATATAAACATCTTCCGATATTGAGCCATATAAAAACGCATTATTTACATCTAATTGGTACAATGACCAATTATACTGAACAGCCAAGCTCAAGACACATCTTATAGTAACCATTTTGACTACCGGTGAAAAGGTTTCACCAAAGTCAATCCCTTCCCGTTGGTTATACCCTTTAGCAACTAACCTCGCTTTATAGCGCTCAATCTCACCATTAGACCGATACTTAATCTTGTAGACCCATTTACATCCAATGGGTTTCCTACCACTAGGTAAGTCAACAAGTTCCCAAGTGTTATTCCGCATTAAGGCTTCCATTTCAAGGTTCATTGCTTCGACCCACTTAGAATCCTTTGAAGCCTCATTATAACAACTGGGTTCAGTTGACTTACTTAGTTTACTAATAAAGCTCACATTTTCAGCAGATAAACATGCATAATTCACAACTTTATTAATATCATATTTCACATTACCACTTAACACAAAATCCTGGAATTTTTTAGGAAAAGATACATTTCTAGAAGACCGTCTAAGACCTTCTAAATTTCCCTCAGCTGGGCTGATCTCATCAGTCGACACAACAGTGTCCTCTGCCCTGCCAGACTCCCTACTACTACTACCTTCTACACTAGAACCTAAGTTATGACCTGAACTACTTAGACCAGGAGCGGCAGACGTAGAGGGACCTGGCTGCTGATCATCACTGACTGTGTCGTGAGAATCAGTAGTACCCTCTTCATCATTGGGAGTTAAAGAAAACTCAGGTGAATTTGTTTCATTTTTATCAAAAAAGTTTATCAAGTTTAAACTGTTATCAATATTAACTTCACCATTAATTTGTTTAGACTTAAAAGGATACACATGTTCATAAAACTTGACATCTCTAGAGAAAAAAACCTTTTTCTCATCTATACTCCAAAGTTTATAACCCTTTTTTACATTAGAGTACCCTATCAAAACACACTTATCAGCATGATAAGCAAATTTGTCAGGTTCATTCAAATTAGTACTGAAACAAAGACACCCAAAATTTCTAAAATAAGACAGAGAGGGTCTAAAACCAAACATTAGCTCATATGGACTCTTTCCACTTAACACAGAAGACGGCAACCTGTTAATGATATACACAGCAGTTAGCACACAGTCACTCCAAAATCTTAAAGGAAGGCCACTCTGAAACATTAAAGTTCTGGCTGTATTTAAAAGATGTCTGTGCTTACGTTCAACTACCCCATTCTGTTGTGGGGTATATGAACATGAAGTCTGATGCACAATACCTTTCTGTTTACAAAATGTACTCATTTGATTATTTATAAATTCTGTACCATTATCACTTCTAAACATCTTTACCTTCTTTTTAAACTGTGTTAATACAAGTTCATAAAAGTATTTCAAATTTTCAAACACTTCAACTTTACTTTTAAGCATATAACACCAAACAGTTCTAGTAAAGTCATCAACAACAGTTAGAAAATATTTATAACCTTCATAGCTAGACACCTTGTAAGGTCCCCACAAATCCAAATGTATTAGATCCCCTAATTCCTTTGACTTATGATCACTCAAAGGAAAAGGAACCCTAACCTGTTTGGACCTGTGACAAACCTCACAAGGATTATGTTCAACAATTTTAACATCCAAACTATCTTTTAACACAGCCAAAACTTGATCAGACGGATGACCTAACCTACTATGCCAAAGATCAGATTTAACAGAACTATTAAAGCACAAATTAGCAAAATTACCATTTCTACCAACAAAATACAACCCATTCTCTTGCCTACCAATCACCAGAATTTTCTTTGACCTCAAATCCTGTAACATACAGTTGTTCTCATTAAACAAGACAGCTATTTTATTGTCTTTTGCTAACTTGTGAACAGACAATAAATTGACACTATACCCAGGAACATAAAAAACATCTTTTATAATAACATTGTTAATCAATTTAAGATCACCAATTTTTAACACACTAACACTTGTTCCATTTGGGTGACCAACTTTTAACCCACACTCAGACACATCTATGCAATTAAACATGTCCTTATCACTTTTAATCATGTGCTGATTAGCACCTGAATCAACAACCCAATTATATTCATGACTAAAACACACACTGCTAGAACAACTCAAAAAACCAGACATACAAGCAGACATACCTCCCATATTGGACTTCTCCTGATCCCCATCAGGTTTTTCACCAACTAAACTCATTAGCTTTGCAATCTGTTCTGGAGTAAAAGTCAAAGCAGACACAGCAGAACTAGAAGGACCAGAAGACATACCAGACCTACTAGTATTATTACCATTATTTTTACCAAAAGACATATTACCCCTTTTTTTCATACCAGGTGGATAACCAATTATTTCAAAACACCTATCAACAGTATGACCTATCATATTACAATGAGTACACTTTAGATTTGAATTAGGTCCTCTAAAATTTCTTTTTGATGTGTTTTGATTAGATTGATTAGACCTAGCCACATAAGAGACACTTTGACTCTTAGAACCACTACTTGAGAGTCTATGTGACTCCTCTCTAGAAACAATAGAGAAAGCAACTTTAACTGATGGAAATGTTTCTCTTGTTAAAATATTAGTTCTCACAGGTTGATAGATATCATCAAGCCCCATGAGAAACTGCATTAACTTTATAAGAGCAGAGAAGTCATTATAGTCCTTAGCAGCTTGACAAGAACATGAAGGCAGTTGAAGCATTGCATCAAACTGCTTCCACATTGTTGTCAACTTATTATAGTATTCAGCAACAGTACTACCATTTTGAGCAATACAGTTTATTTTCTTATACAGATCATAGACAACAGAACCATCAATCTTATCAAAAGACTCTTTTAAATCAGTCCAAACTTCAGAAGCTAGTTTAGAAAAAACTTGACCAAGAAACAACTCTTCTGAAACAGAATTCAATAACCAAGTAAGTACAACAGAATTGCATCTATCCCACTGAGCAGCTAATATCTCATCATCCTTAGACTTTTCCACCTTACCATCTATAAACCCATACTTGTTTTTAGCTTCTAAAGCCAACTTCATAGCACTAGACCACACAGCATAATTCTCAGTACCTTTGAGTTTAACACTAACAATGGTTAAACTACTGGAGTCACTAGGGTGTAAGTACAATGGATCTCCTATATCCAATTTACCAATCAAAGTCTGAGAAGTACTAGGAGCAGGTTCAGGAGGCATAATGACAAACAATAATAAGACACCAGATATACAAACAAACACCAGCAGGTAAACACCAAATATACAAACAAACACCAGCAGGTAAACAACAGCAAACACACAGAACAAAAGACAAAACAGCCAAAAAAAAAAAAACACTATGGCGAAACTGAGTCAGGGACCAGATTCCAGGTTCATCACTCAATAGGTGCCTGGACAAGCCTTTACTCAGAAGCCAATCTACCCTAGACAATCAATAACAACCAATAACAAATATATGTGCCGGTCCTCACTACCCCGACTTCAACTACTCCAATCAACAGAAATAAAAAAGAGAGATAGAACCAGCTTACAGTGGGTGCAATAAAACCTTCAAAGATCACCAGATCTGTAGTTTTCAAGAACTACTGGATCTGATGCAAGAAACCACAAGATAACCCTTCTGGTCAGTTTGCCCTAGATCTTCTAAGGATCTAGAGACCAACACAGAAGTCTTGACAAGAAGAGGGTACAAAGATCCTTCAGATAGTGAACAGATCTAACCAGATCTGTTAACAACCAGCCAACCCTTAGCTAGGGTTTAGTCCAATCACCACCAAGAACAACCAGATCTAACCAGATCTGATATCAACACAAGTTTCCGAGCACAGAAACCCTAAACAACAATAACGAAACTAATCAGAAAACACAAGACCAAATGCAGCGGATATACAAACAGATCATCAACAGGAGCTCAAGGCTCTGATACCATGTTAAAAACAATGGTATTGTGATGATTCAATAACAGAAACAACAAGAACAACACAAAATAGCGACAAAACAAAGTGACAAAATCTTATTTAACCCAAACCAAAAAAGTACCCCCCAAACCCTAGATCTTACAATCGTAAGATCAATACAAAGAGGAACGATACAACCAGACTTGATGATCATCCACTGATGATCATCTATACCAACAAGTACAGCAGATCTCTCCAACAGATGAGAGAAGACAAAGTACAACCGGAGATACAACCGGAGATAACAAACCCTAGATCTAAACAGAGAAACGTAACAATAATTGGGAGTGAATAATGATCAAATGAGAGAGAAAGTGACTTTTATACTCCTGCTGATCAACAGATTCACTTAGCACCATGAAGTATCAGATTGTCCAAAATACACCCCTGCAAGTTACAACGGACTACCTCCAAAATATCTGGCCCATGAATCTGTTATAACAACTTAAACAATAATAACGATCAGTAGACACAACCCACATATTAGGCCCAATAAATAAAACAGTATAACCCAAATTGAATGAACAGCCCAGTATCTTTTAACAGTTTTAGCTGAGAGTAGAGTCGTTATGTCTTTTGATTAGAATATTTAAATTAACAATTTACAACAAAAATAATGAAATCTGAAGACGATTCTATATTATCTAATGCCATGTAATGATAAAAATTTACTAATATTTTAAACTGTAAAAAATTGAACCATACATGGTTGAAGTAAATTTTTGGATTGGCTAATTTTGAAATCACTTTTTGAATATAAATCACATAAATACATGAGATCACATTCCCCATCTCCTCTTAGGGAAGGCCTGAACTCGTATAAAGTGGGCCCCTAATTTTTTTCGACTATGTTCGATTTGCATTAGATTAGTCCTCTTCGGTTCTTAGAAGAGTTTTCTTTTCATTATATCAACTATAATCTTTGTGATCGTGTGCCTTTTAAAAATTGTATACGAAAAAATACGGGTATTATAGTCAGGGCCGGCCCAAGGGTAAGCTAAATGAGGCTTGGGCCTTGGGCCATCAAAACTATAGGGCCTCCACAATTTGATGAAACCACAGTCCATTTATAAAAGATTTAGAGTGTGGGTTATCAACAAATTGATGGTTGGTAGTTTAGTGGTTTTGTATGAATCCCTGGTTCACCATTTTTTTTCTTGTTTTTAAATTTTTACAATCTTTCAAATAATTACACTTGGGCCCTTCAAGTTTAACTTTCAATCACATATATTTTTTTGGGAAAAAGGCCACAAGATTTTACTTCGCCTTAGGCCACCAAAATAGTTGAGCCGGCCCTGATTATAGTCTCAGTTGTTAGGATCCTAAGCATTTATTTAAGTTTGCATACAAATCATCATTCCTCATTGGGGATCGATGATCCTAAAAACGGATTCAAAGATTCACTTTCTTATAAGTAAACTTGAAACACAATAAAAAACTCACGATTTAAATAGCTTATAGAAAACATTCACGTTAAAGGTTTATCTAAATACAACACCAACCCACTGTAAGACATATCAACTATTGAAATCATATAATTGACTATTGTATAATATCAAATTAGTGTCTCAATTCACATATTTGGACTCATTTGTTTTATTGCGGGTATGTGACAAGGAGGTTTGTGGTTAGCGATATTTGTTGACTTGGATATTTATACTCACAATTCAGGTCTAGAGATCTTTGGTTGCCCCGACACCAGTTTCATAAGTCAGGGACTTAGTGTACCATCCTTTCTCAACTTAGAGAACTCCTTGTCAAACCCTGGATTTCATATAGCAAGTTCTACATCACGTATGGTTTTTTTTACCATCCTTTTTTGCGAAACCTAGTTTCTTATGAAAACCAACATCACTCAAAATCCATAGAGCTTACACCTAGACTGATTATGAACAAAATTTATTGTTTTGTTAAAGATAATGTAATGCTTATAGACAGTTATTGTCCTATTAATTCTAGAAACAAGTAATTCTTTATTGTTTTGTTAAAGATAATGTAATGCTTATAGACAGTTATTGCCCTATCAATTCTAGAAACAAGTAATTCATTGGTAATTCATTGGCTTTGGAGTCCTTTTGATACTATAACATACAATGGACTTGGTGTATAATGTCAACATATCGAATATATTTTCAAACAAATAATTTCTTTATAGATTATAATTGCGAAACCAACAAAATAAGTTGCATAAATTTTCAATATTGGGGCAAAATTTGTTGACCATTATATTTTATTAGCTCTTGTTGTACATGTTGTCAAAGTCAAGTGAGGCCCACCACCAATTTATCTACACAAAAGTATTCTAAATCGAAATCATTAACTGATAAAAAGAAATTAAGGTTAACTCCTGGAAAAACGTCTCAATCTTTCTTTCATTTTATTTGTTTTGTAACACTTTAATCTCTTATATATAAAATTACCATTATTTTACATACATGTAACTCAAAATTGGTTGTGTATTAAACACCACATACGAACATAAATCTCTATTAAAAATACTTGATCGTCATCTGTTATTATCGTAAATGATAAATTTTATTGAAAGTGTAAAGCTATTGAGTGTATGTATGAATTGATTGCTTGTATATCTAATCTTACTTATAATAAACGATTCCAGTTAATATCACGAAGCATTCTCTCATTTAATTTATTAATAACTAGGTTAGAACCTCGTGTATTACACGGGTTGTATAAATGTAATTTTATATAATAAGTAATTAAAAAGATATATCTTTAAAAAAACTCAGATATTGCACGTGTTGAATAAAACATAGTGTCATATGTTAAGATAAATAGTCATCAAGATTTATCTTTTAAAAATGAACATTGATGTACTATTTACTTATCATAACATTTTACTTTGTTTTTTATTTTGCATAGTGTATTACACGGGTTGCATAAATGTAATTTTATATAATAAATAATTAAAAAGATATATCTTAAAAAAACTCGTATATTGCACGTGTTAAATAAAATATAGTGTCATATGTTAAGATAAATAGTCGTCAAGACTTATTTTTTAAAAATGAACATTGATGTACTATTTATTTATTATAACATTATACTTTGTTTTTTTATTTTGCATAAATGTAATTCCATATAATAAACAATAAAAAATATATATCTTTAAAAAAACTCGTATATTGCACATGTTGAATAAAATATAATGTCATATGTTAACACATACAGTCGTCAAGATTTATCTTCTAAAAATGAACTTTGATTTACTATTTACTTATTATAACATTTTACTTTGTTTTTTTGACGCGTAATACAATTTGATAGAAGCATATGTCGGACCAAGAATAATTATTTAATTCTAGTGAAAAAAAACAATAATACAATTATTAAGTATATATCAAACGGGAACCTTTAATTCCTAATTTACCATAATTTCAATCGTTTAAAAAATTGTTAGAATATATAATTTTTTGTTTAAAATTATTATTATTTATTATTATTTAATATGATCATAATAAAAACAAAAGTTTATCCTTATCTAAATATTTATTCTTATCTAATATTTTGTTTAAAATTATTATTATTTAACATGGGAGATAAATAGGAAAATAAGGTGAGAAAGCATCAGAGAGTGACACGTGTCCAAAAAAGATCTTTATTATAACATTTTACTTTGTTTTTTATTTTGCATAAATGTAATTCTATATAATAAATAATAAAAAATATATATCTTTAAAAAACTCGTATATTGCACATGTTGAATAAAATATAATGTCATATGTTAACACATACAGTCGTCAAGATTTATCTTCTAAAAATGAACTTTGATGTACTATTTACTTATTATAACGTTTTACTTTGTTTTTTTGACGCGTAAAAAACACTTACAATTTGATAGAAGCATCTGTCGGACCAAGAATAATTATTTAATTCTAGTGAAAAAAAACAATAATACAATTATTAAATATATATCAAACGGGAACCTTTAATTCCTAATTTACCATAATTTCAATTGTTTAAAAATTATTAGAATATATAATTTTTTGTTTAAAATTATTGTTATTTATTATTATTTAATATGATCATAATAAAAACAAAAGTTTATCCTTATCTAAATATTTATTCTTATCTAATATTTTGTTTAAAATTATTATTATTTAACATGGGAGATAAATAGGAAAATAAGGTGAGAAAACATGAGAGAGTGACACGTGTCCAAAAAAGATTTTCATTTATTAGTATAGGAAGATTAATATACTTTAGTCTTTATCTTCAATGTTTGGATAAGAACTTTTCGTATAATCTCTTGTTGATAAAGGTTGATAAAGTTTTGTAAATAAAAATTGAATATATTAAATGGATATATATTCGTATATCTCATAAATAATTATTTAATTTTAATGAACTAAAAAATAGATAGCTCCAATGAGTGACATGTGTCCTATAAATGGTTTCTTTTATTATATAGTATAGATTACTAAATATTTGATTAATATCTAATTTATTAATCTTCTAATATACTAATAAATGAAAATCTTTTTGTACACGTGTCACTCTCTAGCGTCTCCTCACTTTTAATAATAATATTACATATTAATTTTTTTATACACAAAATAAAATCTTTCTATAATATTTCTATAATAATAAATGAAAATCTTTTTTGAACACTTGTTACTTCCTGATAGTTTCTCACCTTATTTTCCTATTAATCTCTTATATTAAATAATAATAATAATAATTTTAAACGAAATATTATATAAGAATAAATAATTAGATAAGGATAAACGTTTGTTTTTATTATGATCATATTAAATAATAATAATAATTTTAAACAAAAACTTAGATAAGAATATAAACGTATGTTTTTATTATGATCATATTAAGGGAAAAGATCAAATAGAAAGTTAATTTTCGCTAGGAAGGATAGGAAGCCATAGGATTATGACATGTGGCAAATTTTAAAATAAAGAGAAAGGGTATTTTAGTCAATCCAACTCCTTCTTCTTCCTTTTTCAAAACCCAGTAAATTAAAAAACCCACCATTTTCAAAACCCACCATCTTCAACTATTTCTTCACTTTCTATCTCAATAATCACTACATTATAGTGCGATTTTCATCACCAATCAATGATTCAGAACCCGATCAACGTGTTCTTCAGCTTTTTTTTTTGAAGAAAACCCAGTTTAATTTCATAAAAAAATCTTGTTTTTCTGGTGATTTTGGAGATAATCACTCGATTCGTTCGATTCGAGCGTTGGTAAGTGTTTCTATCATTCAAATTTCGTGAATTGATGAAGAAATCGGCTTCAATCCATGTAAGAAATTCTTTAATTTCATTTTCATGATCTGGGTTTTTGATTTAGTCATTGCGTTTTACGATCTTTGCGGGGGTCCGGGGGCGGCAGCCCTCGGTAGCGGGGTCCCAGGGGCGGCAGCCCCTGGCGGGGTCCAAGGGGCAGAGCCCCTGGCTGGGGTTGAATGTAATTCGTAGACAATTCAGACAGTTCACAGTGACAGACAGTTTTATGTGTCCATTGCGTTTTAGAAATAAGAGAGTTTTATGTGGTTTCTGGCTGATGCGTTTTAGAAAAAAACACATTTTTAAGTGTTTTTAGTCATTGCGTTTTAGGTAAAACACATTTTTAGGTGTTTTCAGTCCATTGCGTTTTAGAATGAGTCATTTTTAAGTGTTTTCTGGCCATTGCGTTTTACATATAAGACATTTCTTTGTGTTTTTGGTGCATTGCGTTTTAGGTAAAACACTTTTTTATGTGTTTTCAGTCCATTGCGTTTTAGAAAACAGACATTTTAAGTGTATTCTGGCCATTGCGTTTTACAAATAAGTCATTTCTTTGTGTTTTTGGTGCATTGCGTTTTAGGTAAAACACTTTTTTATGTGTTTTTTGGCCATTGCGTTTTACAAATAAGACATTTCTATGTGTTTTCTGGCCATTGCGTTTTACAAATAAGTCATTTCTTTGTGTTTTTTGGTGCATTGCGTTTTAGAAAAATGTCATTTTTTAGGTTTTTTTTTTCATTGCGTTTTACGTGGTTTTCTATTGCGTTTTACGCAACTGGGTTTAATTTTTTTTTTAAAAAAAATATAGCAATAGTAAACTCGTTTTAAAGATAAAAAAACGCTCGTTTTTTTGGTGCAATTTTTATAAAAAAATAATGTCGTATGAAAGAGTTATTAACGTTTAAAAAATGGGGGGGAATTGGAGGAAAGAGAAACTATTGGCTTGGATTGACTAGAATGCCCTTGAATAAACTCACGCGCCTCTTTTCTTCCTTTTAATTTCCCTGATTTAATCTTAGCCCTTGATTAACTTAATGGATGGTCAAGATCACTTCCTATCCTTCCTAGCCAAATAAACTTCCTATTGTATCTCCACCCTCATATTAAATAATAATAATAATAATAATTTTAAGTAAAAAATTAGATAAGAACAAATAGTTGTTTTTCTATACATAATTGTAAACAAAAATTTAGATAAGCATAAACGTTTGTTTTTATTATGAGTCTATATATATATACTTTGGTGTTCGGTGATTGAAATTATGGTAAATTAGGAATCGAAGGTTCCGTTTGATATATACGTAATAATTGTATTATTATTTTTATTTCACTATAATTAAATCATTATTCTAGGTCGGGCATACGCTTCTATCAAACTGTAAGTGTTTTTAGACGCATCGCTATAAATGGTAAGTGTAATGTTATAATTGGTTTATACCCATCATTTATCGCAGATTGCATCAACATGTAGAAAGAACACAATTTTTAAATATAACAATTCTATACTCCATACAAAGAGAATTTAATTCTCGATTTTACGGTATAATTCATACAAATGATGAATAATATAAAAACGTGTGGATCGATCTCCACCTTTTTATACTGTAAACTCTGTTGGATACAAATTTAAGTCGAGTGTTTTATGAATGAAATAAACAAATAAGTATATGGGTGCATAAAAGTAACTAAAATAATTGTATCGCATAATTTGAATGTATCATAAAAACAAGACTCAACCCCATGTAATACATGTGTTTTTTTAACCTAATAATAAATACAAAAACAAACTAAAGCATATTGTTCATATGTAGCTTTCCATTTTAAATTATTTATAGTGTAAATTATAAGTTTTAACTTATATATTTAATGATAGCTAAGAACGATTATTAATTTGTGATATATTAGACTCTTAAATTGTGTAAATTTGTTTCAAAATTATTATATTTTTCGTTAAATTTAAAAGAAAAAAATTGACTTTTTCTTTATTATGGATGATTATAAGCAATTTTTGTATGGTATTTATTATCTTTCACATACGTGAGACATTTCCTTTATTCTATCCATGTAATACACGTGTGTATAACCTAGTCTATCTATTATATAATATATAAAAATAATGTTAAGAGTTAGTTATCTAAATTATTTTTCTAAATATTATTTATATTTATTATAACAAAGAAATTAAACCTATCTGTTTAAAGTGTTTATATCATTAAGAAATAACTAAACCCAAACCCCCCACTACAGGTGTAATTAAAACATGAGAAGTCCTATAAAAAAATTAATTGATGGTTGAGGGTTTTCAGTTTTCACACAGTATATAATATCATCTTAAAACTAAGAGTTAAATGCGATTTTACTCCCTGGTTTGGGTCATTTGATTAGTTTAGTCCAAAGGTTTTGTTTGAGTCTAAAAAGGTTTCACTGTTATCATTTTAATCCACTGGGTTAACTTCATCCTTTTTTTTGTTAACGAGAAGGGTAATTCGTTCATTTTATATGATTAAATTTATCTTCTAGTTAACAGAATTACATATAAAATGACCGAATTGCCCGTCTCGATAACAGAAAAAAATGAATGAAGTTAACCAAGTGAATTAAAATGGCAACGATGAAACCTTTTTAGACTCACAGACGAAAAATAAAAACTTTAGACTAAACTGGCAAAATAAAGTAAACCAAGCCAAACCAAACCAGGGACTAAAATTACATTTAACTCTAAAAATAAAATACATACCACTTTCATTTCTTCATCCTTCTAGAATGATAATACTTTTCCTTGATCAAAAAGTTCCAAAGCCCAAAGCAACTTATACTTTATTCTATAAGAGTTGTACCTTGCTCTGGTTTTTCTAATCTAAACTCTGGAAATATATAACCTCCTATGTGCATACATGATGATATACATATAATAATTAAATAATTTAACAATGTGTTAAGCCTGGAAAGATAATAAGTGGTTAGTTAGCCTTTAGACTTTTTTGGAATAAGAATCTTCCAAACCAAAACCCAAACCCCTGCTGCTGCCACCAACTTCTATCTTCTTCTTCTTTTTCAAATAATTTGGTTGGTTTAACCCCCCCTCATTTATATATACTCAAATCATCACCACCATATTTCACATTCTCTCCTCCTCCTATGGCTCCCAAAAAAACCACATCCTCATGGAAAAGCATTCTCTTTGGTTGTTTCACAAACAACACACCAACCTTTGACCCTCAAACTCTTGTTTCTAAATCCGGTTTGTCACAAAGGTTATCCATATCCGATGTCAGTTCATCGCTGTCTGTTATCAACGGTCTTTCGAATTCGGTTGTTGGGTGGAACCTTCAAGAGTTCACTTTTGCCGAGCTTACTATGATCACACATGATTTCGCTTCCAGTAACTACCTCGGTGAAGGTGGCTTTGGGACGGTTCATAAAGGCTTCATCGACGATAAGCTTAGGCCCGGGGTAGTAGAGGCGCAACCTGTTGCCGTTAAACTCTTGGATTTGGATGGTGGTCAAGGTCACAATGAATGGCTGGTAAGTGTATTTTCGTTAAATAACTTAATTTATAAGATTATTATTGTTTTCTGATTATAATAATAAGATTATTATATATCGTTTATAGGCTGAGGTGACCTTTTTGGGGCAATTGAGGCATCCACATCTAGTGAAGTTGATCGGTTATTGTTGTGAAGACAAGAACCGGCTTCTAGTATATGAATATATGGCAAGGGGCAATTTGGAGAGTCAACTATTTAGAAGTAATATTTTATTTCTTGCATTTATTTAATTTTGATTTGATTATAAAAAAAAACAAAATGATGCTGATCATGTTTTTTTTATGGATGGATTCAGGGTATTCGATTTCTTTGCCGTGGCTGACAAGGATTAAAATCGCACTTGGTGCCGCAAAGGGGCTAGCCTTTCTTCATGGGGAGGAAAAACCCGTTATTTATCGCGACTTCAAAACTTCAAATATTCTATTGGGATCGGTGAGTCTCTTTGTTTATCGATCTTTCAAGGGTCACACGGGTGGTTGTTTGGGTTGAAACGAGTCGTTCTTTGTATAGGCCGGGCAACCTAGAAACATACTTTGTCCATTTTGTAAATTTGTTATAACTAATTAACACGTTAATTACAATTGATAAAATGTTTAAGAGTTACTATTAAGTATGTTTACTTAATGTTATGGATTTGGTCTCAAAAACAGGATTATACGGCTAAACTTTCGGATTTTGGGTTAGCCAAAGATGGCCCTGAGGGAGACGAGACACATGTGAGTACACGAGTGATGGGAACACACGGCTATGCTGCACCTGAGTACGTCATGACAGGTCACCTGACAACCATGAGTGATGTTTATAGTTTTGGAGTCGTTTTACTAGAGCTACTAACAGGAAGAAGATCAATGGACAAAAAACGACCTAGTAGAGAACAATGCCTTGTGGAATGGGCTAGACCACTTTTGAAAGATTCAAACAATCTTGACCGGATCATGGACCCTAAACTAGACGGTCAGTATCCCACCTTAGGGGCTAAGAGAGCAGCGATTCTGGCTAGCCGATGCCTAAGCCATCACCCAAAATGCAGACCAACCATGAATGAAGTGGTTAAGATCTTGGAACATGTGATGGAGTTAGATGATTTCCCGGTTGGTTCATTTGTTTATATCGCTCCGAAAGAAGGACAAAACACCAAAGACAAGGATGAGGCAAAACAACATAATGACGAAAAGGGTAGCGGCGATGATGAGGCGGAGGAGGTCATGGTGGTGGTTGAGAAGAAAGAAAGTAGTCGAAAGCGGGACCATGAAAAGAAAGGTCACAGGCATAAACACAGGATTAGATCGATGAGGTCTCGAGCAGTATATTCGGATACAGCTTTATATAAAAACTTTAGAAAGGGTACCAATTCTCCATTGTTGCCCCATCCCAAATAAAATGGGATGTGAATTTGTTAAAATGTTGATTCTATTTAGGCTAGTTTTCTGTTTTGTTTACATGCTTTTTGAAACCCACAACAATGAGAGGTTTATTTTGTAATTCATCTTCAAAGGAAGATTTGTAACACGTCACATGTACGTAGTGTTTAAAATCTTAGTGTTAATATTCAATAAATCACAGAAAAAAATTCGAAGATATTGGGAAATTTTTAGGGGATGTTTGAAACAGGGGTGAGCAAAAGGAAAAACCCAACCCTACCCGACAATTACCCGACCCGACCCGAGAACCGATCAAACATAAAATACAGAACCGATTCACTACCCTAAATATAGGGTCGGTTCCGGTCCATAGGTCCAAGTCGGGTTTCACCATGAAAAGAACCTAGAACCGACCCGACCCGACCCGATTTTATATGAAAAATTGGAACCGATCTAAATACCTAGGTACTTGGGTTCGGGTTGGGTTAGGTATATTTTCGGTTCGGTTCTCGGTTATTTTCGGTCCGGATCTAAACCTGCTCACCCCTAGTTTGAAATTGTTTATATATGTATATATTTTCTTAAAAATAAACATACAAGCGTTTTATTGGTTTAAAACAAAGCACGAAGATAAATAGTTTAAATAAACAGTGTAGATCAAATACAAATAAGTCTTTAAAATAAAATATACCTTTAACGTAAGAAATGAAGTAGGGTTTTTTTTTTTTGAATTTTTTCCCAACTACTTAATAATGATGTTTAATCGCAAAATGTAAAAAAAAAAAATCGTGATTTTACAGTAGTAGAGTAACTATTGTAGGGTAATTATAATTACTCTCACAAAATTATATAATTACTCTGTTAGTGTAAAATCAAGATTTTTTTTTTTTTTTTTTGAATTCTAGGATTAAAATACGTGCTTAATAAAATGGAGGAAAATCAATAAAAAATCCTCTCCTTCACTTTTTATGTCAAAGGGTATTTTGTATGTTAAAATCCATTTATACGATAACTTAAGTCTAAATAAATAATACCAAGTCCATAAATAACCATAACATTTGAGAAATACGTTACATCAAAATTATTTGTTTCGGTCATGGTTTATTACGTTTTATCAAAATTATTTGTTTAGGTCAGGGTTTATTTTATTTGCATCCATCGAGAAGGCCTTTTAATACAAATTCTAAAGACCCATGGCATTATAGCCTAGTGGTATCTTGGTGGTGGGATAAGGCTTATGACCATTAGGTCATGGGTTCGATTCCCACAAAGGGGGTTTTTCCCAAATTTATTGGGTTTCCTCCTGAATTGGCATTATTGCCTAGTGGAGATGGATATGATCGGGTGGTTCTGCTGGTGGCACGATGATACTGATACTCCAGTGGTCCGTCAGTGATCCAAATTTGCCGTTCAAAAAAAAAAAAAAAAAAATACAAATTCTAAAGCATGGAAATAAGTAGTTTGAAATTAAGAGTAAGAGATTAAATGGTTTCATACAATTTGACTTTCCAAGTCAACCGTACCAACAACATATGTTAGACGCAAGTATTATTGATGTAAACTCAATCAATACACATACATTTTTTAAACTTTAAAACAAAATTTTAATTAAAAAGACAAGGCACTAGTGTTTGATTTAAAAAAAAGGAAAAACTTTCGTTTCATGGTGTTTGATCAAATAGGTTTGGGTTTAAAATACAGAAAGAAACCCATGAATGATTACGGTTTAGAAATCCATTCTCATTCTTAATTTAATACTCCACCTGGTCAAGAAAGAAGTTCGATTTTAAAAAGTAGAAAGAAATTGAATACAATTTTTCGGGTCAATTTACACATAAAAAAGTATAAACTACTTGATTACATTATCAACGGTTTAAAACATGGGTAACCGAAGAACACAAGTTTTATATTTATATAGATAAAGATTATCTCATCATCGTCATCATCTATAAACATATTTTTATACAGTTTAGTAGAGGTTATCTTAACACACAGATATCCCGTTCGTATTAAAATCACAAAGGATTAGTGGCGGACCCAGGAATTTTTCCATAGGGGTGCGGAACATTTTTAAAAATTTTAGGCCCCTAGGTATATAAGGGTGTAAGGAGTGGTTAAACACTTTGGAGTGGCAAACTAAAAAATCACCGATTCTTGTTGTTTGCCGCGTCGCCACAAGGTCGGCGCCGGTGTTTGCCGATCGGCAAACTGCTTTGCCGCACGTTGCCGAGTCCCACTCCGTATACCCTAAGTAAAAAAATCGGTTCGTATAGGGTCGGGTCATGTAAAAGCAACGAACATCAAACTAAATTTATACAATCATCAAAAACATGTCAAACCTTGTTACAAACATAATTAAAACGTCGACGCCCTACGGGTTTTCATTTTTTGAAATCTATCCAAAATATCATCTAAAACTAATTTCTTAAGCAATTCTTTCTCTATATAGCATAAGTTCATCGCTCCATAACATAATGTTTCAATTTTAATTTTCAACTATTCAAGCCCTAGAAATCATAACGTAAGTTGTAATCACCCTAAAAATATATAAACAACATAATCACCCTAAAAATATATAAACAACATAATCACCCTAAAAATATATAAACAACATAATCACCCTAAAAATCATCTAAACAACCATAAACAACGTCAAAACACATAAAATTTCAAACCTATTTAACAACTTTATTACCCTTTTTTCTCCTATAATATCAACCAAAATCATCAAAATAACAAAGAAACTTACCCGTGTTCGGATTCCGGTTAGATTTGGCGTCAAACGACAGTAATATGGTGGCTGATTACGGTGGTCGCCGGCTGCTGGACTGTTGTCGCTGAGTGATGTTGTTCGTTGGCAGTGCAGGGACGCAAGAGAGAGAGCGGGAGAGAATTTCTAAAGGTTTTGGGCTTTAATTATTTTATTATAGTTTGAAATATTGTTGGGTTTGGTTAACGGGCTAAGACTTAGTGGGCTAGCTAGTTAGGAATTATAAGTGGGTAAAGGTATGGGTATTTGGGTTTAGTTAGTTAGGTATTAAAAGTTATATAATTTAGGTAGTATTTTTTTTTTAAAAAATAAGAGTTTACTAAAAAAAATTTAAAATATAAATTGATAACACTTTTTACCTAAGGGTGCGGACGAAAAATTCCAAGGGGTGCGGACGAAAAATTCCAAGGGGTGCGGACGGGTTTTTCGACGGAATTTAGCACTAAATTTTTTTTTCCCCGGGGGTGCGCCCACCCACCTTGGGTTGGGCTTAGGTCCGCCCTTGCAAAGGATGTCTTAAATGTTTAAATGTAACACTTGCTATCCTTTACGTTTATTTTTTGTTGCAGGTTACGCCCTTCATTACAAACCCAATTAATATTTGGAGTTAACTAAATGAGTTTGTAATAAAGAACATAAACCTGCAACAAAAAGAAACAAACGTAGAGAACGAGTGTTACTTTTAAACATTAAGGAAATCCGATGTAGTTTTAAATAAACGTAAAGGACATTTTCTATAATTTTTTCAAGACATATATATGTTGTTACTATTTATATGTATCAAGATTAAAGTTGCTTGTTAAACAAGCCTAGACCAGACTCAAAAGGATAGTCAACATTTGAGGTCACCTGAGAACTGGGCTTAAAAGGTTGCATTAAAATAATATAATGAACAAATAACCATCAACTAAGAAACAATTATAATATTGACAAATAGGCTGATTGCTAGCAGATGAAGATAGAAGCAAAATACATGCAGTTTCAGATGTATTAAACAATTGGTACCGAAAAAACACAAGTATACTGTCATTATCATAAGTAGAAAAGGACAAACAGCAAGCCCAATCAAATATTGTAATGATCCACATGCAGACACCTAAAATTGGCACTAATGATAATCACAGTCTAACAACTCCAGTTGAAACTCTAAACAAATCCGGTTTAATAATAATGACAGACTAACCGCCTAACGCTTCTAGATTTTCTACGAAACTTGTGGACAAAGAAAAGGAAAAGATTAATAACAACTCCCATCAGTTTAGGTGATGATAAGATTACCTAAATTCCAACCTGCCCCATAAGATTTTATTTACCATTCGGCTGCTTAATAAGTCCTAATCAGTTACACTCACCACCACTATTTAAATCGGTTAAGAGGCGGCAAATATAGCCAATTTTTATATGGGTTGGGTTACTTCTTGTCCAAGATATGTTAAAACTTGTCATGAAAAATTCTTATTTGACCCATTTCTGATTTAGCTATAATTAACAAGAACTGATTTTACCCATTTGACCGAAGCACAAACTGAATTGACCCGTTAATAAGTAAATAGTCTAAATTGGGCATCTGTAATTCATATAGAAAGCACCACTAACAATAAGAAAAACTTGCTCAAATAGTTCTCCCTGAGAAAAAATGACAGGAAAATGGAAAATTCAATTTTCTACAACTACAATTTGGAAAGCATTTCAACATTGTTTTCCAGACTTCACTCATTATAGATTTGGTGCAAGTTTTTCAAACTTCTCCAGCCTGCCGCCCATCAATTACATAACAAATATATACATTTAAGATAAAAGTAACAAAATAATATATAGTGAAAGTGTAAAATACAATATTGCTTAACGTACGAGCGTACGCTGTGAAATTACGCACGTTGTAAAATTCAAAACCCTAATCACGCATGTTGAAAAACCGGCCTCATAATATATATTTAGATTTGGTTTTTCAACATGCGTGATTAGGGTTTTGATTTTTACAACATGCGTAATTTCATAGCGTACGTTAAGGAATATTGTACGTTAACCGGCCTCATAAATCATAATATATATTTAGTTATGTATATAAATTTGTATTTACAAATATGTATATATAGTGCATGAATAAACACAACAATTAACAACTTGATGGATAATAACTGAGCCGGGCTCAAGTTATAGACATAGAGCTCTAAACGAGCTGAGCTTGAGCTCTCGTACATTAAACAAGCCAAGCTCGGGATTAAGTAAGTTGGGCTCGGTTCATTTACACCCCTAATCATATGGAACAAGATATACATCTTTAAATGGTTCCCATGTGGAGCACAAAACTAATAACTAATATTGCTTTAAATGATGTTTTGTTGTGTAAAGAATCATGAAAATTGGCAAGTTCATCATGATGAGTCTTCAAGAGAAGAGAATACAAAAGAAAATAAAGATGAATGCCTTAACTAAAAATTAAGTTTATTTACAAATGTCGATTGCATAGTGAATAAAAGTTTTCAAAGAATAAGCCAACCATAAAAATCAATACAATCAGAATCCATTAACTCCTCCAAATATTAAACCTAAGGAATTTGGGGATTTTTCCTCCAAAAATTTAGTGGATTGTGAAGGAAATAAAAGCCTGATCTATAAAATGACCAAAATGCCGTTCATTGTTATGTGAAACATGCCATCATCCACAACATCAGTCGTCTTCAGATTAGACCTTATTATTCTTTTGTTCCTCTAATTGGTTTACGATTGAGAACCCAGACAACCCCAAAACTTGTACAACAACATTAATATCAAATAAGTATTAATTGAATCAGAGCGTTTCATATAACTCGCCACCAAATATTTCCTTCGCCTTTTGCTTTAACCACATGTTTTGAATAGCTCACCAAAGAGAAACAATACAACAAATCATTGGAAAAGACTTCAACTCAAATTTAGACAGAATAACTAACGCATGATTTTAAGATTTTCTATATTCTTTAAGTGAAAGTTTAAAATTTAAACTTAACTTCATCACCCTCTTTTTAAATATTAAAACTTTATTGTTTAAAGCATATAGTTTTTCCTTTGGGTTGTTTGAATTTCTCTTCTCTGAATCTTGCACATAGGTGGTCTTTTGGGGTTGGATCTACTGGCAATCTTATTTTTGATTTTCGATGGCAATCTTATTTTTGATTTTCGATCATGATGATTTTCAAAAAAAAAAAAAAAAAAAAAAAAAAAAACATTAAATGATGTACAATCGAAATATACCTATATTAACACAACATTCGTCACACTAGTCACTAGTGTTAAAAAAGTAAAAGTAAAAAAAAGTGTGGATTAGAAGCGCATAACTGCAAAGTTGATAGCTTTCCATCCTTTTCGCTCACGTCCCCTCCGAGAAAAACTCGAGAACAGTTGAACAAAACTGTCTTTGTCCAGTTGTCATGCCCGTGTTTGCCTACAATTTTCATCGGTCTGTTCATTCCCTAGTCCCCAACTGGTACAAATGTGCAACGTATTCGAATGGTACCCAAAGATGGTTCATATGTTACGGAAATCAGCACAAGGGAGAGTTGCAGCATAAGCATAACCCCCTCTAGAGTGCTTCAAAGCTTCCCACAAGCTCTATGCTTCGTCCTCAAGATTGAAAGTAGCCAACCTCGCTTCAAAACATCTTCACCTCTAAGTACCTCAAAGATTATCTCCACATGGAAGATCTAGTTACAGGCCTCAATGGGAGTAACTACAGTATTGAAAGATTAAGATTTATGCTTTGAAAGCGCTCAAGCCAAGTGTATATCCCAACGAGAGGTGGTATAGATGGTCAATTGTTTCCTCTAGTGTATTTCCTCTAAGTGGGGCGTTCTTTCCTCTAAGGGGCAGTTTGGTAACCTCTGCGCTAGTAAGTGTTGAGCCATTAAGAAGTCTCATTGGGTAACTAGTAAGAGGACTGACTTGGCTCGGCCTGATTGGTTATTAACTAGAACATAAACTTGTAATGTAGTTTTCACAAGCAAGCATTGGAAAAATAACAGTTTGATGGCAATCATGATTTGATCATCATAAACTAAAAAGACAGAGAATATAATTTCTAGTTGAAGAAGGAAAGTGAATTAAAGTATGTTAAGCCTGATGAGTGATGACTTAATTTTAAACAAACAATCATAAGTAAGTCTTAATAATATACTAACCTCCATAATCACTAAGAGAAAGATGAGAATCTGGCAAAACCCATCGCTGCAAGCAAGCAAAGGAAGGAGTGTGATCGATCAGCAAACGTAAGTTAATTTAGAATGTCTAATTTTGATTATTCTATGGATCACATTTCCGGCTAAACAGAGCACACTCATCTCTTGCCTTCTTTCTTTTTCACTCCAAATATCTCAACATTAATTAGTACCAAATTCAGCCCAATGCTAGGGTTTGTGTACAACTTGACGTTGGAGCGGGTAACCTATCGGAGTATCCAAAACCACAATACACCCACTGTCATCATATCCGGATCCAACTCCACGCCCCGAATTTCAGGAGGCGATTCACCAACGGCCACGGAACAGAGACTCAACTGGGTTGAACCTCCCTTTTCAAAAGTTAAAAAAAAATGTGGTTTGCAAATTTTGCACCTTTGCAAAATTTTGCCTTAAAACCCTCACTTCTCCACGCCTACCAAGCCACTTCGTGATCAGCGTTGTTAACGACGTTGTGTGTGGGACGAGGAAAATTCTACCAGCGTTGAGGGCAAACAGGTATACGATGTGGCACGATGGTGTTGGTGGGTTTAAACTAACCGTTAAATGGCTAGTTTGATTAAAAAAAAAAACGTGTATATAATCACATCTTTCACCCTATTTTTTTAAAAACCACACACTAAATCAATCCATTTCTCACTTCCCAATTACATATTCACTCCAATTTTTAACAAAATTTTTAAAAGATGGAAGGCTCAAATTCATCATGTTCATTTGGAGCGGGTTTGGTTAAACACATTTGGAGCGTCCCGTGAAACAACCTTGACGAAGACAAAGACAACAATCAAAGTTTATGTAGTTTTATTTCAAGTCTATTTAATTTTTTATTTTTAAGTTTATGTAATTTTAATGTTATGCAAATTTTTAAATTTATGTTGTTTATGCAATTAATATTAATGCTTTTATTTAAATTTAATAGATTTTATATAATTATTAAATATATAATATAATAATATAAAATGTGTGTCACGTGTCGAACAACGTCACTCTATCACACCACTTCCCACCCATCCCTTTTTTGCACCATGCCACTTCCCACCCTTACCTTTTTTTGCACCACGCCACTTTTCTTTTATGATGCGCACTTAGATAACGCCCCCTTTTCAAGGCCTTCCACACCAAATAGGTGGTGGCGGATGAGAAACATAATACCGCAGAATTATCTGATGGTATCTGCGGAGAACGAGAGGAGACGACGGGTAGTTTCATGAAGTGGGTGGCACAGGCGTAGATTGACCTGGAGGAGACAGCGGCTTGTTTCTTGAAGTGGGTGACGTCGGCGGAGACGGTGGGGAAGAGAGATTGGTGGTGGTTGTTTGTGAGGGTGGAGGTGGTGGATGAGGGAAGAAGTGTGAGGTAAATCAAGTTTAAATTAAAAAATGGGGCCCACTCAAAGTTTGTTAATAATATAATATACTTCTTATTTTTATCTTTAGTAAGGACAATCATAGTTACAATATTCATACACAAGAATCATCAAGTAATAACTTTACAATCATTAGAACCAATTGTATAATTATTAAACAATGAATATCGTGGTGTAAGATTGCAAAGCACAAGTACCAACAAAAGTTTAACTCGAGAAAATTCAAACTTATAGTTTTTTTTCTTTGTTGGTATTCATTTTGGATCACTACTTTTGTGTTTACATGTATTATAGATATTATGATATCGGAAATATTTATAGCTATGTTACCATTTTACTTTTGTTAAGGTGGAGGGGCACTCTCCATTATTTAATAAGATTATGTCACCTTATATAACTCAATGCAACCGAATTCAACCCAAAGAGTAAGGGACACTCTCTTAGCTCAAGTGCTCAACCCACTTCTCTAATCAACCCACTCCCCATTTCAATGGTCACACTCACACACAACTCTCTATTGTCTAATCCCATTACTCGCAATGGGTTGTAGTAATCGCTCTCACCCTACTCGATCCAACAACTCGGGTTGGTTGCGGCGGTGTTGCCACCCAACCTGCAACAACTCGTGGCTTTCTGAGTAATCCTCCCCTTCCACCTTTATATTGATTTTATTTTCAAGTTATTCCTATTGTTTTTCAATTTATATTTCAAACTTGGTATTGTCAAACTATGTTGATGTGCATATCAGCCATGTGATATCTTTATTGGATACATACACACCCAACAATGAACATATCATCTTCAAATTTTCCAACCAAACCAAAGGAGTAGTAAAACATTACCAACAAATATGATAATTAATAACTATAACATATGGCATTTGGAAGCTACCTCAGTTTTAGCCCAATGTCAGTAAGCAGAATACCAACAACAGAGACTACCTAACTATGAGTTCTGGATTGTATCCAACTAGTTGGGCTGCTCGTGCTATGCAGCGGGAACTCTGTCGTTTCGTTTTAGTTCGTTACAGTACCGATACTCGCTATAGGAACCGTATATTCGAAATTTTATAAAACTTTTATTTTAAAGTTATATTAGTAATCAAATAAATTAATTAGAAAGGGAAATTTATAGCCTATTGGTCTTGCACTATACTTTCCATTCTAAATTGTTATTGTTATAAAGTATAATATAATATAATATAATATTTGGAATCTTACTTGCCAAATGCCCAGATATGCATGCATATCATAGTAATTTACAATAATAAATCGAAGGTGTGACCACCTACACCAGATCTTGTGTAGGATATATAGCCAGCAAGATTGATATACTTTGAAAACTAACTATTTCTATATGCATAATGTCATCTGGATTCTGGAAATAAACATGAATCACACAACCCACAAATCTGCAACAGGAAATGAGATCAGCTTTAACGCTATCTTGGGCATAATACTCATTTGCAACAACATACATACATACAGAATAAAGGACTACTGTCTACTTCTTATAAGAAAGCTAAGCCACAAGTCACAACATAGTCGTCGTCTTCAAGATAAAATCCTATTACTCTAAGAGGCAACCTATATCAACTTTTTTGTCAAGTTATAAACAGGCTATCTATATTTATTTATTCATTTATCATTAACAACATACTAAGAGATTTTCATGTAGATTAACACAAGATGACACATGCTACATATCATGATGACAAGTACCAACAAGCTAGCTACTCATTTTACCATCACAATTTGGAGACCATTTTGTGTTTAAAACTCACACATACATATAGAGAGGTCATTGTCAAATTATGTCAACTCACACATACAATTTATCAGCATGTGGTATACTTTTATCAGCATGTTCAAAAGTCAAATTTTGCAACACTAACACTCACACATTCATTTTATCCGCGTGTTTAAAACTCACACATTCATTTTATCGACATGTTTAAAACTCACACGTACATTCCATACAATGTATGTGGTATACACTTTATCACCATGTTTAAAAACATTCAATACAGAGACGTCAAATTTTGTTCAACTCGGCCCTAAGTTTACACAAGAATTGTCGTTAAATTCATGCATATGTGATCTTTGCGTGTTCAACCCGTCTTTGATAAAGCGGTCAGAAGAGGTTCATCAATTTGAACTAGAATCCAACAACATGAAAGATTCTCACCCCTAACAGTAAGTATGGGTGACACTAGAGCCTGAACGCCTCTAGCCGGCCAAATTGCTCTTGTAGATTGACTAATATATATTGCAGTCACTAAATGTAGACATATAGTATGAACACAATACAAGCAGACCCTCTTAGCATTTTTTGACCTTCATATCATTTACCATTTATTCCATAACTTAAACTAGGATTTTACAGCTATATGCACCGTAATTGTGCATCTAAGAATCTTGATTTACATTACATATATGCAATCTACTTAACAACACTGTATTGACATATAACAAACACTACTTCACTTACATCTCTCCATTGGGTTAACCAAAAACGAGCCTAAATAATGCTCATTATTCATATAGACACACTATTCGGAACACCTCTACATGTTGCACCCGACTCTGAACTTGGTGCAAGAAGCTCATACGGCAAAACCCCAGCCCCGCACCTGTTCTTTAGACTCGGATCCCTGTTTCTTTTCTCAATTTCCTTTTCAATTCGTTGAATTTCAGCTGAAAACTTGTAAAACGCTTCCACAATCTCCGAATCCCCTGTCCAAGTGTCGGTTTGTTGTCTGTCCCCAATATACTCCTCATCAGGTGAATGTGTGGATAGCGTGTCCACCACCGCCATATATTTTGTTGATTGTAATAAACTGGGTAAAGCAGAAAGAAAATACTTTTGCGGGTCGTCATGGAAGCTCATGTATTCGGGGTCGTTCTCATCAGGGAGTAACCGCCGCATTAGTGGTGGTCGGTTTGGGATGTAGCCACCATACGGGTACTGACCAAAGTTAAGCGCTGCGTGTTGAGCCGATGCAAGCCAGATGATGGTGGTTAGGATGCCGGTGAGGTCATCTGCATCAGCTAAAGTCGGCCACCAGTCCTCGTGGCGGAGATCGGCATGGCCGACATTGATGGACTCCGCATACCATGCTTGGAGCTCCCGGTCATTGCATACATGGGCTGAGTCGGGGTAGTAATGGTTCACATAGGTTCGAACCCAGGTTTGGATGGCTTCCCAAATCATGAGCCCGTCTGATGCGTACGGGTAGTCTTCAATTAAAAGCTTCAAACCATGTGGCTTGCTTGGGTCCCGAACCGCTACACCTCTGTACAGATCATTGGAGATAAAAAAAAATTGTTAACTACATGTGAATATTAAAACTGTTAAATCATGTGATTTTGAATAATCGAAATATAGGTACCTTCTAATGAGATCAGCTGGAAGACCTTCTAAATCAAACCGCCAATTCTTATAAGCAGCAGCACTCATCTCCATACAATATCGACCAGGGGTAAAACATTGTTCAATAACCCCATCGGCGTTGATCAAATTCTGGCGAGCCAATGCATTGATTTCCAAAGTGTATCTCATGTGTGGGTCCAAAAGCTTATATATAGGGTGCATAGCACTCAATTGTCTATGAGCCGCTAATATAAATGGTTCCATAGATGCATGGGTCCGTAACCAGTGGTGCACCAGTTGGTGGACCCCAGCATCGTTTGAGCAGACGTGAGCTTTGGCTAGTTGCCACAACCAGGTGCTTGTGGCATCAGCTGGCGGTGTGACCACACGTTTTGACTCTGTTCCAGGTAAAGCTTGCGGTAGACTAAGCTCGATTGCAACGGGCATGAGAGTGCCAGATGGATTTAAGAAAAATATGGTTCGTGTTGCATACGCTTTACGCCCATCGAGTGCATTTATTCGGTCCAAAAATGGTAGGTATATGTCATGGTAGTCTATGATAAATAGCTTATTTTCCTCAAGTGCCTGTTTACATCACCAAAACAATCATCATTAATCTTTAGTAATTAATATACAGAGAAGGCAATATCTAAACATAAAATCCCCTAAATCCTTTTATTCAGAAACTTCAATTATTATTGAAAATATCATTTCTGTAATCATGTATATCACAAATTCTTTATAAAAAAAAATGAGATTTCAGATAAAAGTCATCGGGTAAATGAAATTAGGCACGTTACCTGTTGTACACTCATGCCATTGAGATGGCCAACAATGTGTTCTTCTCGAAGAGCAGACTCTTGCGAGCCGTATTTATCAGGATCAAGTCGACTCACTGGGGGGAAAACTTGAAGCCTCTCTATGCTAACTGGGTTCACCCCCGCAATTGTTTGGCGCGCAAATTCATCATCGCGAAACCAAGCAAATTTGTCCTCTACAAATTATAAGTTTTTATTAAAACCATGTGTATTTGAAATTAAATGAGAACTTCAAATCGATGTGTGAATAGTCCATCACTTACTGGAAAGAATCTTTGGGGTGTCGTATTTGAGAAGTCCACCACCCTGGCTAGATTCATGCAACCTAGTCACCAATTTGGGCAACGGAAGCTTCTTTACGAGATCATCTTGAAGCCCTAATTTTAAAACGACCCCTTTACTGTAAAGACTATCAAGTTGTGAGAACCCGTTGATATCATGTTTCTTAGAAATGCTGGCCACAATTGACGGCAATAGATTATGCAGCACCGCCTTTAGCCGCCCTGTTGAAAATGCATTTGCTTTTGATTCCTCAAATTGTTCGTCTCTAGGAACATACATCGGTAATGGCTTCTCCACCCGACTCTCAGCTAAAATATCTATAAATAAAACAAAGTACAAAATCATACAAGTGCACACGTAATAATATTAAATGATAAACACGAAATATATCGATAGATACCAGTATCACTAGGCGCACGTCCGGTTCGACATCTTCTTGGATAGGGCATTTTATCACCTCCAAGTGACGGCCTAATGAATTCATTTCCCCTATCGGGGTTACCCAAATCATTGTAGACATCGTAATCGTATATCCGATCTGATAATTTTCTAACGCCTTTACCATCACCCCTTATATCTTTAAGCTCTTGGTCTCTTAAGTATCTCAGCCCTGCTGGAGTCTCATGAGGTAGGTATGGCTGCAAGTAACGAAAAACGGTTGGTCAAACCGAATCTTGCTACAATAAACTAGAAAAAAAAAAGTTGGAAACTTGGAATACACATAATGTATGGCTGCAGCAATTTTAGGAACCAAGACCATGAATATTCAAACTACAACAAGTCATGAGACAGAATTTGCTATTTGACTTTCAAAGTTGTAATTTTGAACATTCTTGGTAAGAACTTTCAAGACATGATTGAAACCCATGTGGAAAAGTCTTTAACTTGAAACAATTAGTTACCTGATTAGAGAAGAAAACCCTAGGTTTAGAATAATCTTTATAAGACTGAACCCAAGAATTGCAAGGGAAATGAACAGGGCCACATGCAAATCCTTCAATGATAATACTTTCCAAAAAGAACTCCTTTTGGTGCTTATTAGTAATAGCAATTGCTCCTGGAATCCCAAATTCTGAATCCACCAAAATATCAGCAGTGTAATTAACCCTTTCAGTTTTAAAATTTGATTTCTTTGACCAGTCCTTTAACGCAGCTTCTTTGCTTTTCTTCGGAGCTCTCGTTTCTTCAACATCAAATTCAATTAAAAAAATAATTAGTACCAAGTTACCATATTAAAACAGAATTAAAAACTTTTTTTTTTCTCAGAGGCATTTCATCGAACAGTTGGCTTACTTGGATCAATATCGTTGCTGTGAAGCTCCAGAACAACATTCCTCCCGATCTGATCGGCAAAAGCATCCAACTTCCTAACAATTGTCTCCGTGAGATCCTCCTTAACCTTGTTCCGAACAGTCAACACAGCTCTCACCTTAAAAGAAACCGGCTTTTCAACTCTCACAAGTTTGACCAAATCTTCACTGATTGCCGCCACTACCACCGGAGTCGTTGTTCTCACACCCTTTCTCAATCTCCTCTTCCGATCAAGCGGAATCAGAACAGGGTTCACATACAACCGACCCAGATTCTGATTAATAATATTTGACCCAAAAAATGATGATTTATTATCCACCATAGAAGAAGCACTAATAATATCTTTAGCTAGTGAGGCCATGTGAATGTTGTTGAGAGTGAAATGAAAAGGGGGGAGTTGGGTTGGGTTGGGTTGGGTGGATATGAAAGAAGATGTCACGGAGCGAGTGCGTATTTATATACAGCAGAAGAAATAGAAAAGATGAAATCACCGGCCAGTAATGTTTATGTCAGTCCAAGTACAAACACTCCACGTTTAAAACTTTTTGAATATTGCGATCGCTTTCTTTCTTTCTCTCTCTCTGGCGATTGTTATTATTCATCGCCGTCGTTGAGTTCATATATACCTACAGGGGTCTGCGTGGTTCTTCCGAGTCAAACCGAGTTTCTGGTTTCTGAGTCAAAACGCGGCCGAGGAAGGTACCAAGGTGGGTGGGCAGCCAGGGGACTTTTTACGGTATATATATTTTTTTAGTTGGACTTGGACCCATTTGTGTCCTTGCTTTCATAACAATAGCAAATACAACTCCTGTTCCTCTTAAAGTCTTCTCCGTACTTGAAAATTATACAAATAACAAGTGGGATCGTCATGTGTAAACGAGCCAGGTTAACCTCGTCGTGTTTTTATAAAGCTCGAGCTCAAGCTCGGTTTGGTTCGAACCTACTTATTTTGTTTGAGCTCGTTTAGGCTCGCAAACCTAAATGTGCTTTGTATTTTAGGCTCAAGCTCGAGTTTTGGCTCGATAACTAAACGAGCTCTATATGTGAAAGCTTGGTTCGTTCGAGCTTTTAACCGAGCTGATCACGAGTAGCTCTCGAGCCTCTGAGCTTGTTTACACCCCTATACGTGATGTAGCGGGGATTTGGTTCAGTTTGTTATGTCATCGGCGTAGTATTGGTTTGTTTTACATTGATCGAGAACCATAAAAATGAATATCGGAACAGGTTACAATAATATTGATACCGATACAAGTGTTGGTATCAAATCGGTTAGTCACGGTACTAAGACCAGCAATCGTTATAACTTATGGGACCAAAAATATAGTAAAGTTTGAATACAATTCTGTTTTCAACAAAATTTATATCGGGACATGAAGAAAAAAATTACGTATTTGGTTTTTCTTAAAAAAGTTAATGAGCATGGGTTATTAGAGGAAATTTAAATTAAATCGGGAGATGAAGAAAAAAATTACGTATTTGGTTTTTCTTAAAAAAAGTTAATGAGCATGGGTTATTAGAGGAAATTTAAATTAAATGAAAAATGAATTTGTTAAAAATGGATATTATGTAAAATATGATAGTTGAAATTAAAATTTAAAAAATATTTTCACTATAGTCCATCGTTTTTAATACATATACAATAATGGGTATGTTTGGCAAAACTAGCTAGAAGCTGGTGGCTGGAAGCTGGTAGCTGTTAGCTGAAAGCTGGAAGCTGGTAGCTGTAGCTAGTAGCTGGAAGCTGTAAGCTGGTTAGATATTTAGGTGTTTGGCAGAGTAGTTGTAGCTTTTAATAAAAGGTATAAAATGACCAAAATGGGCATAACTAAAAAAACATAATACTAAACGTAATCTCTCTCTCTCTCTCTCACACACACACACACATATATATAATAGTTATTTCTCAAATGAATAAAACATGGTCATTTTCAATTAAATAAAACATAGTTTTTTTGACAGGTAAATAAAACATAGTTATTAACAAAAAGTCATAACATAATATAATACTATTAAATCATTAATGTCGTCCATTCCATATCAAAGTAACAATTTCGTTGCGAACATGTTTCATCTCATTCGACGTTCCTTCAAATACACCGCTAGTGCTTGTGTCATGGTTACGAACATCATGCAGTTTCGTTGCGAACATGTTTCATCTCTTCTCCCTTTCTCTTTTTAGAATCCATCTAGCAACCATGCATACATACACATGTACACAATTGCAAAATTAGAATTATGTCACAAAAAACTGCATTTTTTAACAGCATAATAAAATCCAGGCAATTCTGGGTTAACGGAGGTGGACTGTAATTGTTACAAAAGTGAAAGTACAGATACTGTTTTGGCAATTTTTAAACTAATGGACTATAATGGTTGTTTTCAACCAACCACGGGGACGGAAAACGTAATTAACTCTCATATTATATCTTAACATACAATTGACTATGTTTTCCTTACAGGTTGCAATGTGCAATTTTCCTACTATCAAAGATGTAGCTGATGTGGCAATAGCAGCAATGTTGTCTGGCATTCAGGTATGCATTTTTTAAATTATAACTTTGATGTTTTCTTTTGTTCTAGATTATGTTCAACTGACACTATAAAAAATGTGAATTTGTGACACAAAGTGGATAATGTTTTTGGTAGGTGTCAAGAGTTGAGCTGTTAGATGAGGTTCAAGTGAAAGCTATCAACCTTGCCAATGAAAAAGAATTGCCTGAATTTCTAACTTTAATGTTTGAATTAATTGGCACCAGTAATTTATTCTTGTTTGCATTACGGGTGTAAATGAGCTGTGCCGAGCCCGAGCTTGACCAGGCTCAGGCTCGAGCTCGATTAACTTATTCGAGCTCGGGCTCGATTAACTTGTGAGAGCTCGGGCTCGAGCTCGGCTCGATTCAAGCTTTGTTTTCTCAAGCTCGACCACATTTTCTAACAAAAATAAAATTATTACTACCGTAATCATATAAATCTTAGAATTAAGTGGTTGTATGACTCAACAATAGGGGTGCAAACGAGTCGTGCCGAGCCCGAGCTCGATTAACTTATGAGAGCTCAGCTCGATTCGAGCTTTGTTTTCTCAAGCTCGACCACATTTTCTAAGAAAAATCAAATTATTACTACGGTAATCATATAAATTAGTCATTAGCGCATCAGATAAGTCATCCTAAACATGTTTGCACCCCTGTATACACCTAATGATTCTATCCAGTTTCAGAACACAAGTCATTGAATGTTTAAAACAAGATCATGCCTTTTAGATTTTAATTTTTAAAAGTTAATTTAATTTTTTTTATATTGGAATATCCCCTCCTGTAACTATCAGTTAAAGCCCCCTAACTTTGCAAATATGATAATCGATAAAACCCCACCGATTAAACAAATACTCAAAGAGGGTGAATTGTGATATACCCTAATCATACCATTTGTTCTTCGATCACATGAAGAAAAACTAAAATCCAGAATCTGACGATTACACAACATGCTTTTGTTGACTCATTCACGTTCCAGTTTGAAATTGTAACAAAAGATGATAATCAATTCAATTAAATAAGAACATGCATACCTGGCTTTTGCTTGCGATCGATCCTTTCTTCAATTTGGGATGATGAGGGTTGTAGGTTATTTAAGTAATTTAAACCTTAAAAGCTTGTAGGTTTTTTAAACGCTACTTTAATCAGCGTTTCAAAAAAGAGCTTTTCAAGTAATCTAAAAGCCTGAAGCTTGTTTCAACCAAACAAGGCTTTTATTGGGCCTGAAGCTTTTTCTTTAAAGCCTGAAGCTTGAAGCTCCTAAAAGCTCCTAAAAGCTTGTTGCCAAACATACCCAATGTGGTGTCATTCGCTTTAACAGAATGCAAAATAGTAGTAATAAAAATATGAATATTAGCAATAAAAATATGAATATTAGCAATAAAAATAATATAATTATACTGATCATGAAGTGTAGTAGTAATAAAAATATGAATATTAGCAATAAAAGTAACATAGTTATACAGTATAATGAAGTGAAGTAATACCAAAACTTTACAATCAGATTTCAAAGTCTGCCGTAATTATATACGTACAAGATAGTATTTCTGTGGTCCAACTGGACATACCAAGGTTAGGCGTAGATCTAATTTGAAAAAAAAAAATCTAAAGAAAAAGACATTCCTCTAGATATCCAACTCGCATTCTATCACTTTAAATAACCTGAAATCTTTATCATTCACTTGTTAAGTTTATATTTTTTTCCCTAATTGTTGATCAATGGATCACGCAAATTAGAGATGTTCAAAGTTTGGTTTTGACGGTTTTTAGATCAAAATGTGAGTCAAACCATTAGTAAACGGTTGTTGATTATCGAAAACTAAAATTAAACCGTTATCAATAATTTGGTTCTGGTTTAATTTAACGATTTGGGTTATATTGGTCTTTTATTATACACATATAATATAAATGATAAATATGTTGTCGAAAAATAAATAAAACACAGTCCAAAAACAAAACTTAAAAATGCATAAAATGAGATGCAGAGGAAAAAGTTGGGAGTTATCCAAATAATCCCTTGTTTAACATTGACATCTTCTATTTTCATTTTATAACCTCATTATCGAATTGTGAACATCTCTAACGCAAATACATTCTTCTATAACTCGGAGACTAAACATACACACGCCAAAGGATACATGCGCAATGGGACGAGTAACATCTTTTTAAATTTAAAAAAAATGACAATACTACACTCATATTAAAGAGAATAAAATGTCCGTTTTTATGGTGTATTTTTTAAATATTAATGTATGAAAAAATTATGGCCGCTTAAATATCGTGCGAGTAGTTGGTTTAAAAGTCACTAACATGTTTTAAATAATTGTACTATATGTTTTAAAAGTTGTAATACTTAGGTGCTGTATGTTTTTGCAGACATAAATTGTCTGCAAGCTGATTTCATCTGTTTTTATGTCTGCAACTGAAGATGTGGTCTGAAAATCTGCAAGCTGAAAATATAAGACTGTTTGTTTTTATAAGTTGATACCGGTCTGAAGTGCATCAAACAATGACGAAACATTCACATTCCCCTTCGATCCAGCGGAGGAGAAGAGGGAGGTCGGAGAAGGAGTTGGTCACCGGAGGAGGAGGGAGGTCGCCGGAGAAGAAGGTAGGTCGCCGGAGGAGGAGGGACGTCGGAGAAGAGGTAGGTCGCCGGAGGAGGTAGGTCGCCGGAGGAGAAGAGGGAGGTCGGAGAAGGAGGAGGAGCAGCGGTGAGAGGGGCTGATGTTTGATGGAGGAGAAGAGAGAGGTGTGAAGATGTTTTAAGAAGGGAGTCCATAGCTTATTTTTTAAGATGAAAAAAGATCAGTTCAGATCTGTTTAAAAAAATAAAACAAACAGTCTTCAAGGGTAACGTCTGCGCGCCTGCAGACATCAGCCCCTTTGAAGATGTTTGAAGAAAAAACAAACACCCCCTTAAACTTTTAAAATTATGTAAAATTACTTTTTTGTCCTTCTTATATGTATTATAATATAGTATAAATATACATACATATATACACACAAATTTACATTTCTATGTATTTTTAGGTGAGAGTGATCGCCACCTCTAAAGATCACAATGAATAAAATACCTTATGCACTCACGAGGCCTTAACCATAACTTTTCCAACCAGTTTGTCACAATAAAAGTTTTGTGTCAGCTACTTCACGTATGACAATTTGAAAGGGTCAAGCTACGAGATAAAGTTAACGCTGTATACACCTATTAACAAAATTTAGGATGTTTATCTCCAAGTACTTCTCTGAATAAAAAAGAACATTTGACTAAATTAGGGAATAAAATCTCAATTCATAAAACAAGAAATGAAGTAATGAATAATGTTAAATCAAATGTAGATCAGTTAACTTATATATTTACTGGACATATTCGAGTTTTCTTTTCATAAATGGTGTTTTCACATAATCAATTTCGTATTTGGTATAAATTCCAGAACTTTTTCACGTTTGGTGTTTATGAGGTTTTGAATCCCAAATTGTTAGTTTTTTAAAAAAAAAACATACTAGATTTGCTGATGCTCCAATGATTGAGAACACAAATTGTGATCTCAAACCATGGGTTAGTGGAAAATTCATACAAACCATGGTCTTAAACCACAAATTTGCACCAATCCCACAAAAGAAACCGTGGTTCAAGAATCTAGTTTGTGCGGGATTGGTGTAAATCCGTGGTTTGAGAGCACAATGATGTTGGTGCCAAATGTTAGAACTTATGGCGAAGCTAGAATGTTTGCAAGAAACCACATAAACACCAAACTTGAAAAGATTTAAAACTACCAAAAAAGAAATCAACTCTTGGAAACACCACTCATGAAACAAATTCAAAATATTCCGTTTATAAACACATGTGTTTGTTAACATGGAGACCAATGACTAGGTTAGTTGGAGATGGAAGTTGGTAGTCACGTAAAATGCGCTCACACTTGGAATAAATAACATTAACTATTGTTACATAGCCTTACCTTAGGATATGAGTTATCACGCACATTAAAGCCGGAAAATAAAGGTTGAGTTTTGAAAATATAACTTCAAACAACTTGAGTCTAATTCAAGTAGTCTTAACTTACAAGTAGGGATGTTCACGAGTCGAATCGAACCGATCGGACCTTTGCTCGTGCTCGGTTCTTTTACAAACAAAACCGAATTGATCTGAGCGTTTTTTTCAACCGAGCCAAAGTCGAACGAGCGCATTTCGATCCGAGTATTTTTCGAATGACTGTCAAGCGAGTATCGAGCGTCGCATAACAAATAGAAAAGTGACGATGAGGTTGTTAGTTTTTAGAGTAAAGTGCAGTTTTCATCCCTAAGGTTTCGTCCAATTAGAACACAGGTATAAATTTACTAAGTAACAAGGAATAGAAAAAACACTCAACTGGTTCTACTGAGATCATCTAAGCAGAAAGATGAATCGTCGACCAGTTGAAGCAGACCTTTGATCTATGAGAATTTTAAAATCGAATGAACTGATTGAAGCAACCTTAAGGAGTTGGCGTCTTGGCGACAGAGAATTCGAATTATAATGGTTGATGCGGGGTTGTAACTAGGATTATATACTTCTAAATTGAATGGCGGGTTGACACTTGAGTATCGATCTACACTTCACATTTCGGTGTTTTGACATTTTGACTCAATTACTCAGGATTATTGGGCAATGGACTATTGATATTGACCTTCATTCTATAATTAAATGAGCTCTAGTTAGATCTTAGACCAAACATTATTAATGTGTGTCTCTACTTATTTTATTAATATAGAGTATATACATATATGTATATATATTAAAAATTATTCGAGCCAACCGAGTCAAACCGAACTGAGCAGATCTTTGCTCATGCTCGGTTCGTTTCAAACCGAAGCGATCCGAACCGAGCACCTTTTTCAGTCGAGTTGAATCGAACGAGTAAATTCCGAACATTTTTCGATCGAACATCGAACGAGTCTCAAGCAATTTGAACAATCCTACTTACAAGTTGTTTTAACTTAAACAAATGAAGATTTAAACTGGTATCCGCTTGTTTACATGTCAATAGTAAAAACTCGACATTTTTAAGTTTGCGAAAAAGCTTGGGAAACCCTTTATTCGATTTCGGATACGGAGACACGTTTTTAAATACTTCAAATTCTTCTGGCAGATGCAAATGAGTTTTAAAGATTTCTATTTTTTTTATTTAAATATTTTCATTAAAACAGACACGAATAAAGACTAATAGCAGGTAGACGGGCAATAAGCTGCGCCGCTACACTCCTTCTGAATAGCAAACTCTACCCTATTAAACACAAAATTCTGCCCCTTAACATGCGTGGTGTTACTGCTTACCACCTGCTGAACCCGCTTAAGGAACCGCACCGCGTTAGGGGCGAGAGCGCCAAAGGTATCGAAAACGAACGAGACGAACACGTGCTGATTCTCAATGCAAGCTTTTTCGTGCTTAGCTACTTTGACTGCCTCCGCCTTGTTTATCGTCTGGCCCACCACAAACCCATTGTCCCTTAGCCCAACGAGGGGGGACACACCTGTCAAATTGACGCGCACGTGTTTCCCCCCTTCCCATCGAAAAACAAGAATGTCAGCGGCACGTAGGATAAATCTCCCTTCGAATGGATCGGTCAAAAGGTTTAACGGGACTTCCTTTTTTATCGAGATCCTTGTCCGCTTAAGAACATTCCTGCCAGGACTTCTATTAAGAAATGGTTATTATAAAAATATGAAGCTATTATCAATGCCGTCCGTCGTGACTTTTCTTTTTCTCTATATATATTGTAGAATAACGTGTGCGCATGACTTGTGCACCCTATATTTAACCATAAGATATGAACATACTTGTTGGAATGAATGAATTAATAACTTCTAATATAATAATGCGACGTTGTTACTTGTTGGAATGAATGATAACTTTTTAAAATAATAATGCAAATAAAATATTAAATATTCATATATTATTGGAACTTATTATACCAAAAAATATTCACATACATCTAACATTGAAGAAACGGTGTTAACCAGGAGGTTAGTCTACGGGTTAAGTCTCGTTAGATAGGGTTAATCCCTTCTTTCTTTGATCGATGGCTGGATTGTCTCTAATCTGTCACATGCACAGTGAAACACACCGTGACTCGCAACAAGAAGAATGAGTGGGGGTTGCTCCTTGTTACCACCCTCCAGCGTGAGAATAAGTATTTGTTTTGGAAGCAAGATAAACGTTTAAGTAGTAAGTGTGAGTGAACAGATTAGCATTATCTCAAACCTGGTTTGAAATTGGTATTTATAGCCGAAGAGTGAAGAAGAGGAGCCAATGGACCGCTTGATTGGCCTTGGGCCTGACTGACAACTTGCAGCTTTCCATAGGCCCAGCTGGAGCGTAGGCTGCAGAAGTGTCAGGCGCACGGTGGAGGTGTCGGCACGCGTCCTGCTGTATCAGTCGCACGAAGGAACAACCGTCACATGGCTTACTGGGGTTGTCAGTCTGTTCATCAGCTTTATGCAAGTGGACTGAGTAGCCGCGTATTGGGCGGTCAGCTGACCGCTATTATCAGTGTCAAGGAATGTCGTTCACTGGTTGGCCACAGAAGTCAAAGTGATAGTTCCACTTGCATTATTATAAGATGTTTCCCTTGCGCGTGTGCCCTGCGGGCTTGCGCAAGCTCGTAACATGTGTTGGGTAAGTCGCACATGTGTAGAACAACAAATCTACTCATTACTCTGCACTTCCTTCGTGGTCCCTACGCGGTGTTGTAGGCTCAGAAGGTTGCATCATCCGATGTCATCCCCGCGCGGGTTTGTACATGGTGATGTGCGAAATGTAGTAACACGACAGTTGTAAAAGATGTGGATTCAGATGATAGTAACAACTATCATCTTTAGTAGCAATCACCGCATTCTGTGCGTGCTGCCTTAAACGGTCATTTTCATACACGAGGTGAGAATCTCATCTTTGTCCGAGTGGGAAATCAAACCGGGTTCGCGCTTGCCCGCACGAACTGAGGCATGTTCTTTGTCGAGTGGGACAGTAAGCCACGTGATGGTCACTTACGCCCAAGCCTGTTGCAAGATCTGGGACCATACCCCTTCAAACATCTAAAGATTCTCATATTCATATACATCTAACGTATAGGATTCTCTAAGACTAATGAACGTGTAATACCTTAATTATTTATTGGTATACAAACATGATAAGAAATATATACAAGTCGTCGTCGTCGCCATCATCATCATCATTATTATCATCATCATCATCATTATTGGTGGTGGTAGTGGTCGTCGTCGTCGTGGTAGTGGTAGTGGTCACCGTGGTCGTCGTCGTAGTATGTTGCCTGATACTTCTGGATCAGGTATGTTGCCTCATTAAAAACCTTACTAAGAAAACTCATTGGGATAAAACTTAGTTAAAGGAAAAAGATTGCAACTTGAATAAATCTCCCCTTCATTATAATATGTATCCTTTAAGTAAAGTGTGTCCATCATCCTCAAAAGTTGCTCAAAACTTTTGTAGAATGATTTTTCGTTTGATTCCTTGAAGTGCAATCCTTTATATTGAGTAATGTTGTAAAATCTTCTTGTGAGACTTCTAGTGCTTCCTCTTGCGAACAAATACCATAAGATCCAAGACTATTTGTGTTACATTCTTTATATCTACAAGACTAACAGAACTAGCTTTCATGGGTTAGTAAAATATAGACACATATCATTCTTACCTTTAAGGTATCCACATATCTGCTTTACCATTCAAATGTCTCCTCATTGGACATGTGCTATATCATGTTGACAAATTCAAATAAAAAATATATATTATCATGCATAGCTAGAAAGTTAAGTTAATGTACAATTGCACTTTAGCCATGGTACTTTTGAAATGAGAATCTCCACTTTGGTAGGAGATGATAATAATCATTTATTATAAAAAGTGTCTGAACAACTTTTAACATATTATAAGGTCGAGCTCTCTACATACTAAAATGTCCCACCAACATCTTCTAGATGTAGTTTGATAGATGAATAAAAGTATGATTACAAATATACTCGAACTGCAAGTCGAGTAATAATTAGACTATGCTAGGGTCATTAAAAAATTCCCCTTCTAAAAGCTCGCCAGTTTCTCTTGATGATGCTCATACATCATCACTGTAAATTGCGATTATAGTGAACTTTTAAGAAAAAAACATTTGATAAAGATGGATAATATTATCAAAATTATATTGCTCTTTATCAGAATATCTCATGAGTTACAACACTCAACTTGACTATTTTAGTTCATACTATCTTTAACTTTATAAAGATACATTCTTGAGGACTTGAAATCAATGCTTCAGGCATTTGCAATCATATACATACTTCTTTCAACTTTGAAAAACAATGTATGTGCATTCACTCTTAAAGAGTCTATTTGTCACACCCCAACCGATGGCGGAATCATCGGGGCGCGGCACTGAGCGAAACAGATTGTTCAGAAGTTTCCACAACAACTATCATACAATTCAGTTATATAACACGTCCCATACCGTGTCCCAAATAATAACAAGTTATCATAGAAATCTACTAAACAATATGGGAACTGTTCCGACAACTCAAATTCTTAATTATTACAAACCGAAATTAAATATTGTTTTAAGACTTCTAGACGGCTAACTGTGGATCTTACTGACTACAGGTGCCAGTACAAGATCTACAGATAATTATGACCCTGGAGCAGGTATATGGACACTGTCCTAAGGTCACTGGCTCCTAGAAGCTTATTATTGCCTCGCTTCCCTAGCACGCTAGTAGCTTAAACACCTGTCACATACGTTAAAATACAAGTCAATACATATAATGTAAAGGTGAGTACACAAGTTTGATATAGCATATAGAGTTCGAATAGTTTACGCATAACCAAGCACGTACACAAGGGCAAACGATGCATGTAAATTATCAACATGGGACCATCGATACCAACGACTTCGAGTTGACTGTCCGAGACAGTTCGCGATACATGATTACCACTGTAATCCATGCAAGTAATTGTCCTTAGCAACCCCCGTGTGAACGGGTGCTGAGTCCAAACTATAGTACTACGTTGCTAAAGCAGGTAGATAGCACTCCACGTGTAAACATAATAAACAGCAATCATTTAGACAAGTAATACATGCAAGTAGGTTAGCGTTCAAATAGTTTGTGTTGTTTGTGAATTTGATAAATTACGTATGTAACACCCAAAAGTGCTGAAAGCAAAAAGGGATCGAGTATACTCACAGTGGTTGGTTGTGGATTGAGAGGAGCACTGAGAGTAGGTTAGCCTGAATAGTTCGATAACACAACGATGAGTAACGCGAAAAACGTAAACAATGTACTTGGATCGAGTAGGCTATTCGATCGGACAGCAGTTCGATCGAGTGGGCTGTTCGATTGGTTTGAAAGTCCGTTCGAACATCCATTCGATCGGCTGGCTGGCTCGATCGGCTGGTTCCTTCAAGTGGATTGTTTCTTCCTTTGATGAGAAGGATGTGTTTGTGTATGATGGTTTGTACTACCTTTCAAGTTGGCCGATCGAACAGCTGCTCGATCGGTTAGCCCAACCGATCGGCTAGCACTTCATTGTTTTCAAATATGTCACTCGATCGGTTGGCATGTTCGATCGGGTGACATTCCAATGTTTCGAAAAGTCTAAGTGTTTTTGAAGTATAGTATCTCATGATTCGAGCAGTAATGATTACAATCGAGTGGCGTAGTCGATCGAACAGTACCTCGTCAATACTACACCTTGTGAGTTTGGGGAACTAAGTGCTAGTCGATCGGTTAGCCTAGTCGATCGGCTGGCATAGTCGTTCGGTTGGGCTGTTCGATCGAACAGCCTAGCCGTTCGGCCAGCTTCTCGATTCGGTTAACCTTTCACTTAACACTTGGTTATTCCCGTTAATTGTTGATGTTTTAGAGATATTTTGACTACGAGTTGAACCACAAAGCTGAAGTCCCTACTTAGTCTACTGACTCGAGCAGGAATCACCCAAGCTCGGCCAGAGGCGGTTTGGAACTTAAGTTTAACGTTCTACCCGAAATCGGTATATCTCCCGGTAGAACCCGAATCTTGAACCATGTGTTTGTTTAGATTGATTTGTAAATCGGTTCAAGTCTCGTTTTCACCTTTTTGAGCGTAAAAGAGTTGAAAGATAGATGAAAACCCATCTTCCAATCCTTTTCCACCGTGAAATGTTAAGATCTTTGGAAGATTTTAGGTTATTTATGTGGAAATCGGTTAGATCTAAGCTATTCATGGTGGAATGATGTCAAAACTTAGTGTTCTTGAAGAACACATGATGACATCACCCAAGAACACCTAGATCTTGGTGATTTCATGGATGAAATCCAAGTTTTGAAAGATAGAAAGATGGAGAATCGATTAATGAACAAAAACGTACAAGGATTGGAGTGAAATACTTACCGGTTTGAGAGAAATCTGAGATTTAGTGAGAAGAAGAGGCTGGTCGGTCAGAGCTTTTCCAAAAGTGGAAAGTTTGACAAGGACAGCCCTATTTATAGGCTTCCAAAAGAGGAAAGGGTCAGCTGATCGAACAGCATCCCTGATCGAGCAGCTGTCCGATCGAACAGCCTGTTCGATCGGCTAGCCTGTTCGATCAGGTTGCCCTGTTCGATCGGCTTGCCTGGTTTTTGAGTGTTTCGCGACGATTTTTGATATTTCGACTTAGAACGATGATTTGAGAATGATAGAATTCCTAATCAAATTACTTTTAGTCTCAACTACTATATCTAACATACGAGCATCCTTACAACCATTTCGGGTTCGATTTCCATTGAGTTTGATTCACCTTCGATTCTTGATTGATTTTGATTGATTCACCACACACTTTAACATAAAGTAAACATGCACAAGTAACACGTAAGGCACACACACACGTATAAAAAGTACTAAAATCCCCACACTTGAGTTCGATGATTGATTCGATTAGCTTGATTATTGATTGACTAGCTTTATTGCATTGTTACTTCCTATCATTCACAGTCGGTCGTTGATTCACAGTTCGATTATCGGTCGATTAGTTTGATTATACAACACTTACTCCAAATAATATGAAAATCAAAATGAAACTAAAATGAAATTAATCTTTATTAATATTTAATTCCAATAACAGTCAACCCTTGACTTTGACTTTGACTTTTGGAAAACACGGGGTGTTACAGTCTCCCCTCCTTTAGGGAATTTCGTCCCGAAATTAGGCCGAGAACCGTACATCGCCGCGTGATTTTACCAATTTGATGCTTCAGATCTATCTGAACAACTGCGGGTACTTGGCCTTCATGTCACTTTCGAGTTCCCAAGTGAACTCCGCGCCTCGTTTGCCTTCCCATCGTACCTTTACAATAGGAATGCGAGAGCGTCTGAGTTGCTTGGTCTGTCGGTCCATGATTTCGACAGGCCTTTCCACGAAGTGTAGCGTCTCATTGACCTGAAGATCGTCGAGTGGTATTATTGCGTCGTGGTCGGCTACGCATTTTCGAAGGTTTGAAATATGGAAAGTCGGGTGGACATTGCTGAGTTCCTCCGGTAATTCGAGTTTGTAGGCAACTTTACCGATCCTTTCCAGAATCTTAAAAGGTCCAACAAATCGAGGCGCAAGTTTCCCTCTTTTGCCGAATCGGACTACTCCCTTCCAAGGTGATACATTTAGGAGCACGTAGTCGCCAACTGCAAATTCGCGGGGCCTGCGTCGCTTATCGGCGTACATCTTTTGTCTGTCCCGGGCCTTTACCAAATTTTCCCTTATCTGGTGGATCTTGTCAGTCGTTTCTTGCAGAATCTCGGGCCCAGTCAATTGTGAATGACCGACCTCGTGCCATACAATAGGCGAGCGACATCTCCTACCATACAAGGCTTCGAAAGGTGCCATTTCGATGCTGGAGTGATAGCTATTATTGTACGAAAATTCGACCAACGGTAGGTGTTTGCTCCAACTACCACCAAAATCGATAACACACGCGCGGAGCATGTCTTCAATAGTACGTATCGTTCTTTCAGTCTGCCCGTCGGTTTGCGGGTGGAATGCGGTACTCAAATTCAGCGTCGTACCAAGAGCTGCTTGAAAAGTTTCCCACAATCTCGATGTAAACCGAGCATCGCGATCAGAAATGATGTCTCGAGGCGTACCATGATTCTTAATGATCTCGTCGGTGTAGATTTGGGCTAGCTTGGCCACCTTATAGTCTTCCCGTATTGGCAAAAAGTGGGCTGATTTGGTTAGACGGTCGACTATAACCCAAATACTGTCGTGACCTGATGGCGTGGTCGGAAGCTTAGTTATGAAATCCATAGCTATGCTTTCCCACTTCCATACGGGTATCGGCGGTTGTTCGAGTAAGCCTGAAGGTCTTTGGTGTTCAGCCTTGACTCTTGCACAAGTTAAACAGCTACCAACATATAGGGCAATATCCCTTTTCATCCCAGGCCACCAGTACTTGTAGCGAAGGTCCTGGTACATTTTGTCCGCACCGGGATGAATGGAATATCGGGATTTGTGGGCTTCGTTCATGATGATTTTTCGCAAATCTGTCCTCCTCGGAATCCAGATTCGGTCCAGATAATAGAATATCCCGTTGGCTTTGCTCACGAGCTGAGTTCCATCGTGATAGATTCGTTCTTTCTTCAACGTACGCTCGTTAAAGCAAGCGTGTTGTGCTTCGCGGATGAGAGCTTCGAGGTTATACTGAGCCTGGGTGTTTCGAACACCTATCACGTAATTCTTTCTGCTGAGGGCGTCTGCAACTACATTCGCCTTGCCTGGGTGATAACGGATCTCACAGTCGTAATCGTTGAGAAGTTCTACCCATCGGCGTTGACGCATATTGAGTTCTCTCTGGTTAAAGATATGTTGTAGGCTCTTGTGATCGGTGAAGATCGTACACCTTGTACCATACAGGTAGTGTCGCCAAATCTTTAAGGCAAAGACAACTGCGCCTAGCTCGAGGTCATGGGTTGTATAGTTCTTCTCGTGGATTTTGAGCTGTCGAGATGCGTAAGCTATAACCTTATCTCGTTGCATGAGAACACAGCCAAGTCCAAGGTTTGAAGCATCACAATAGACAACGAAGTCATCGCTTCCGTCCGGCAGTGTAAGAACTGGTGCATGGCACAGCATGTGTTTGAGGGTTTGGAAGGCAGTCTCCTGCGCGGTTCCCCACACAAAAGGCTTGTCTTTATGGGTAAGGGAGGTAAGCGGTACAGCAATCTTTGAGAATCCTTCGATGAATCGTCGGTAGTAACCTGCTAATCCGAGAAAAGAGCGAACTTCTGACGGATTCTTAGGCGTAACCCATCCCTTGACTGCCTCAATCTTTGCAGGATCAACGTGTATACCCCGACTATTCACAATGTGACCCAGAAATTGAACCTCCTCCAACCAGAACTCACACTTGGAGAACTTGGCGTAGAGTTGGTTTCCCTGAAGCAACTCGAGAACCAATCGCAAATGCTGCGCATGTTCGGCCCTCGATCTGGAATAGATCAGGACATCGTCGATGAATACAATGACGAAACGGTCTAAGAACGGTTTACACACGCGATTCATCAGATCCATAAAGACCGCGGGTGCGTTGGTCAAACCAAAAGGCATGACAACAAATTCGTAGTGGCCGTATCGGGTTCGAAAAGCGGTTTTGGGTGTGTCTTCCTCTTGAATCCGCAACTGATGGTAGCCTGAACGTAGATCAATCTTGGAGAAACACTGAGCACCTTGTAATTGGTCAAACAGATCATCGATTCTTGGTAAGGGGTATCGGTTCTTGATGGTCAGCTTGTTCAATTCCCGGTAATCGATGCACATTCGGAACGACCCGTCCTTCTTTTTGACGAAAAGGACTGGTGCGCCCCATGGAGAAGTGCTCGGGCGAATGAAGCCTTTTTCAAGTAACTCTTGAAGTTGGTTTGAGAGTTCTCGCATCTCAGATGGAGCGAGTCGATACGGAGCTTTGGCCACTGGGTTGGCTCCTGGAATAAGGTCGATTCGAAAGTCGATATCACGACTTGGAGGTAATCCAGGAAGATCATCAGGGAACACCTGAGGAAATTCTCGGACAACAGGAACATCCTTGACTTCAACTTTCCTTTTCTTGTCCGTCTCTGCTACAACAATGTTGGCCAAGAAGGCTCGATATTCCTTGCGGAGATATTTGCGAGCTTGAAGACAGGACATGAGCTTGAGGTCTTTTGCAGTAGTTTCACCATAAACACATAGAATATCACCACTAGCTAGCACAAAACGAATCATCTTATCGGAACACACAACTTCAGCATGGTTTTCACGAAGAAAGTCCATGCCTACTATGACATCGAAACTTCCGAGCTGCATTGGAATGAGATTAATCGGGAATATATGATTGTTGAGCTTGAGAGTACAATCACGGAGCACGGAATTGACAGCAATGGTTCTTCCGGTAGCGACTTCTACTTCGAAAGGTGACGGAAGATAAGAGCGCTTACGTCTAAGAAGTTTCTCAAACTCAAATGACACAAAGCAGTTATCGGCTCCAGTATCAAACAAACATGATGCATAAATACCATTCACAAGGAACGTACCATTGACCACGTTGTTATCAGCTTGAGCCTGGCGTGCGTTGATGTTGAAAGTTCTGGCGTGAGCGGCTTGTTGTTGAGGTTGCTGTTGTTGTTGCTGGGGTTGTTGAGCTTCTTGTTTCACCACCCTGTTCGGGCACCGGTTTGCGAAGTGGTTAGGGTCACCACATGCAAAGCAGGTCCGAGCATTGTTTGCCGGGGCCTGTGCAGCTTGAGGAGCTTGAGGAGCAGGTAGCAGGGCTTGGTTAACAGCGGCTTGAGCTTGCGTTTGACGAGGACCATAGCGGCAATTCGCAGTGAAATGCCCGTAAACGTTGCAGTGGGCACAGTAACGGCAGGCCACACCCACCGGGTGATGATAAGAACATGTAGCACAGAGTGGGTGGGGGCCGGTGTACGCACGCTTCGCCGGCGGCGCATTGATCACTGGCGCAGTGCGCTGTGGTTGTTGCTGTTGTGGCGGTACTGACTGAAGAGGAGCAGCATTGGTTGCGGCGGCGCAATTCTTGTTCTTCTTTCTTCTTCTCGAGGACTTGGAGGCTTGAGCAGTAGGGTTGTCGGTTGATGCGGTAGTAACTTGATGCAACGATTTGGATGGCTTATCCCAGACACCAGCCTTAACTCGCTTGTCGTTAATCTCGGCAGCGAGTAGGTAGGTTTCCTCGATTGATGCGGGTTTGGCGGCGAACACATAATCTGCAACACAATCCGGAAGAGCACGGATGTATTTCTTGATGGTCATCTCGGGAGTCTTGACCTGGTCTGGACAGATAATGCTCAGTTGTTTGAAACGGGCGGTGAGACCAGCGTTGTCGCCCTCCTTCTGCTTGATGGTCCAGAACTCATCCTCCAACTTTTGGCGTTCGTGGGGAGGACAGAACTCGTCCAGCATGATAGCCTTCAGTTCCTCCCACGTCAGCTCGTAGGCAGCGTCGTTCCCGCGCTTGTTCCTTTCGGCTGTCCACCAGTCCAATGCCCGCGACTGGAAGACACCGGTAGCATTGAGAGTTCGAAGATGATCCGGGCATCCGCTTTGACGAAGGGTAACTTCCACTGAGTCAAACCAGTGAAATAAGCCTGTAGGGCCCTCTTCACCGGTGAACTCCTTCGGTCCACACGCCTTGAATTGCTTGAAACTGAACGAAGCTTTGCTGGGTTCAGTGAGGGTTCGGGATTCTTCTGATGACTTGCTAGTGTTTTCGTACACCTCACTGACAGCTTTTGCTACAGACCTCGAGATGAGCTTGGCGAGACGTCGGTCTCTCTTTTCCTGACGGGAAAGGTTTTGGCGAATTCTTGATGATGACGACATGGTCTGCAATAGACATCGCCATAGGGCTCAACACAACAAATTCGAATCTCGCACGTCTTAGTTTACTAAAGCTTAGAATCACGTCGCATCTCACGTCACGTAACACATATAATCACATAAGCACATAATCATCGAGGCACATAAGCACAGAAGCAATTAGGGCACATAAGCAATTAAGCAAATAGAGCACTTAATTTCCTAAACACGTACGCATTTTTATCACAGAGACTGTCAGAAAACAGAAACCTATAACCACAAGTCGAGTGTCGTTCGTTTTGCATATCGGATAGCATCACACTGTATCGTCTAACTTAGTCGTATAGCGTAGCATAGCACACTGGTTTTGTTTAGATCACATCAACAGGGATTTGAATCGTAGTAGGATAACGACAAAGGTCACGCAGATTGATAACAAATGGAGTAACCAACGAATCTTAAAACACGTAAACAGGTAAATCACATAAAATCAACGAAGCAACACTCAAAATCGGAAAATGGATTGTCTGCGGCTACTAGACTTTGACTAACCACGGCAATTTAACTATTCGCAGTTGACTTGTCGTCACTTTCGACTCTAGGGGACATGTTTCTGCCTTGATTCTTGGGCATTATGCATGCGCATTCTAGGCCATACTCGTGAGTTCAGGTCGTTGGAGTCCGTCAATTGCCTTGGCGAGATGAAATATAGTCGGAATAACTGTCAAGGTTAGGGTTTCACCCCTAGCTCAGCAATTTCTTCCTTGTTTTAAGAAAATTTAGAGGAAAGTTTTCATCAAATTATGGGTTTCAGCCCTGATTTGGTATAATTCTCCCCCGTTTGTTGATACAAATAGTTGGCAAAAATTCGTAATTTAGGCAGGAATTTGCGGGTTTCACTCCTAATCCCGTCCAAATTACAAAATTTGGCTCGGAGTTCGGATGTAATGATAGAATAGAAGGAATCAACATAAAATAAGCACATAAACTTAGTCTCTTGGTTCCTAACTATAGTCTAGGTCTCTAAGACAGCGATCCGGACTAGATCGTGTCTAACCTAATTCCCTATAGTTATGGCTCTGATACCAATCTGTCACACCCCAACCGATGGCGGAATCATCGGGGCGCGGCACTGAGCGAAACAGATTGTTCAGAAGTTTCCACAACAACTATCATACAATTCAGTTATATAACACGTCCCATACCATGTCCCAAATAATAACAAGTTATCATAGAAATCTACTAAACAATATGGGAACTGTTCCGACAACTCAAATTCTTAATTATTACAAACCGAAATTAAATATTGTTTTAAGACTTCTAGACGGCTAACTGTGGATCTTACTGACTACAGGTGCCAGTACAAGATCTACAGATAATTATGACCCTGGAGCAGGTATATGGACACTGTCCTAAGGTCACTGGCTCCTAGAAGCTTATTATTGCCTCGCTTCCCTAGCACGCTAGTAGCTTAAACACCTGTCACATACGTTAAAATACAAGTCAATACATATAATGTAAAGGTGAGTACACAAGTTTGATATAGCATATAGAGTTCGAATAGTTTACGCATAACCAAGCACGTACACAAGGGCAAACGATGCATGTAAATTATCAACATGGGACCATCGATACCAACGACTTCGAGTTGACTGTCCGAGACAGTTCGCGATACATGATTACCACTGTAATCCATGCAAGTAATTGTCCTTAGCAACCCCCGTGTGAACGGGTGCTGAGTCCAAACTATAGTACTACGTTGCTAAAGCAGGTAGATAGCACTCCACGTGTAAACATAATAAACAGCAATCATTTAGACAAGTAATACATGCAAGTAGGTTAGCGTTCAAATAGTTTGTGTTGTTTGTGAATTTGATAGATTACGTATGTAACACCCAAAAGTGCTGAAAGCAAAAAGGGATCGAGTATACTCACAGTGGTTGGTTGTGGATTGAGAGGAGCACTGAGAGTAGGTTAGCCTGAATAGTTCGATAACACAACGATGAGTAACGCGAAAAACGTAAACAATGTACTTGGATCGAGTAGGCCATTCGATCGGACAGCAGTTCGATCGAGTGGGCTGTTCGATTGGTTTGAAAGTCCGTTCGAACATCCATTCGATCGGCTGGCTGGCTCGATCAGCTGGTTCCTTCAAGTGGATTGTTTCTTCCTTTGATGAGAAGGATGTGTTTGTGTATGATGGTTTGTACTACCTTTCAAGTTGGCCGATCGAACAGCTGCTCGATCGGTTAGCCCAACCGATCGGCTAGCACTTCATTGTTTTCAAATATGTCACTCGATCGGTTGGCATGTTCGATCGGGTGACATTCCAATGTTTCGAAAAGTCTAAGTGTTTTTGAAGTATAGTATCTCATGATTCGAGCAGTAATGATTACAATCGAGTGGCGTAGTCGATCGAACAGTACCTCGTCAATACTACACCTTGTGAGTTTGGGGAACTAAGTGCTAGTCGATCGGTTAGCCTAGTCGATCGGCTGGCATAGTCGTTCGGTTGGGCTGTTCGATCGAACAGCCTAGCCGTTCGGCCAGCTTCTCGATTCGGTTAACCTTTCACTTAACACTTGGTTATTCCCGTTAATTGTTGATGTTTTAGAGATATTTTGACTACGAGTTGAACCACAAAGCTGAAGTCCCTACTTAGTCTACTGACTCGAGCAGGAATCACCCAAGCTCGGCCAGAGGCGGTTTGGAACTTAAGTTTAACGTTCTACCCGAAATCGGTATATCTCCCGGTAGAACCCGAATCTTGAACCATGTGTTTGTTTAGATTGATTTGTAAATCGGTTCAAGTCTCGTTTTCACCTTTTTGAGCGTAAAAGAGTTGAAAGATAGATGAAAACCCATCTTCCAATCCTTTTCCACCGTGAAATGTTAAGATCTTTGGAAGATTTTAGGTTATTTATGTGGAAATCGGTTAGATCTAAGCTATTCATGGTGGAATGATGTCAAAACTTAGTGTTCTTGAAGAACACATGATGACATCACCCAAGAACACCTAGATCTTGGTGATTTCATGGATGAAATCCAAGTTTTGAAAGATAGAAAGATGGAGAATCGATTAATGAACAAAAACGTACAAGGATTGGAGTGAAATACTTACCGGTTTGAGAGAAATCTGAGATTTAGTGAGAAGAAGAGGCTGGTCGGTCAGAGCTTTTCCAAAAGTGGAAAGTTTGACAAGGACAGCCCTATTTATAGGCTTCCAAAAGAGGAAAGGGTCAGCTGATCGAACAGCATCCCTGATCGAGCAGCTGTCCGATCGAACAGCCTGTTCGATCGGCTAGCCTGTTCGATCAGGTTGCCCTGTTCGATCGGCTTGCCTGGTTTTTGAGTGTTTCGCGACGATTTTTGATATTTCGACTTAGAACGATGATTTGAGAATGATAGAATTCCTAATCAAATTACTTTTAGTCTCAACTACTATATCTAACATACGAGCATCCTTACAACCATTTCGGGTTCGATTTCCATTGAGTTTGATTCACCTTCGATTCTTGATTGATTTTGATTGATTCACCACACACTTTAACATAAAGTAAACATGCACAAGTAACACGTAAGGCACACACACACGTATAAAAAGTACTAAAATCCCCACACTTGAGTTCGATGATTGATTCGATTAGCTTGATTATTGATTGACTAGCTTTATTGCATTGTTACTTCCTATCATTCACAGTCGGTCGTTGATTCACAGTTCGATTATCGGTCGATTAGTTTGATTATACAACACTTACTCCAAATAATATGAAAATCAAAATGAAACTAAAATGAAATTAATCTTTATTAATCTTTAATTCCAATAACAGTCAACCCTTGACTTTGACTTTGACTTTTGGAAAACACGGGGTGTTACACTATTACATATACCTCCTCATTGATTTCTATATCATATGAAAGGATGTCTTAAATATTTAATCCATATTGTACCATGCTTATACATTGTACATTAAGATGCCATAATAACCAGACACAAGTTTTCTATGTATAGTTATTGGTGCACAAGAATTACATCCTTAAAATGTTTCAACTAACCTTATAAGCACTTAAATGCTTTACGATACTCATCAGGAGTTCCAGTTATATTCAACGTATTCAAATATGAATTTGTATACAATGATCATATCGTTCTCGAGAACTCATTTACATGATTTTTGATAATTCAAATCCTTGAGGGACTTTCATGTAAACTTTTAGTATCAAGTGATACATAGCATTCATAAGACGCATATCAATTCTCTCTTTATATTACCAGACTAATAAAATATTGGAAAGTCATTACATCCACCACTAGAGTATGTGTCTCATTATAATCAATTATGGGTTTTTGCGAAAATCCTTGTGCACCATATTTGCCTTATCTCATTTAATTTGATTTTCACATGATTCGCATAAAAGCCCCATTAATATCCAACATACTTTACAAATTCAGTTGTATGGACTGTTGGTTCGAAAACTTTCCATTTCATTAGAGAATTTAAATCTGCCGTACTTTGCGTCTTTCCATTTTGGCCAATCATTTATTATTTTCATTCATAGGCAGATCTTAAATCTGCTCGTCATTTCATCATTTCAAGTGCTATATTATATACAAAAGTATAACAACGTCAATTTTTATTTCGATTCCATACATTTCTATGACATGATACAGCTTATCGAGATTTCTTTATTTTCATATACCTGTGGTTCTTCTTGAACCATCATGTCTACTGTCTTTACGGAAGATTTTATTACTATAACCTCGACTTGACCATCTTAATTACTTGCTCCGATTTTCGAGGAATTGTATTACTGGAATCGACTAGTCTACCACGCTTCAGGCGTGCAATAGACTTATTACAAAATATGTGGTTGTTCTCTTAGGACACAAATATCACTGGAGCATAAGCAGTTGATTATATGACGTACTTAGTCACTCTATTTAGGTCAGTGAACTTGTCTGGTAATTTGTTCTTTAATATTGGTAAATGAATTATCCTTTGAACTTTTGGTTCACTGTTTATAGTTTGAAGATCAAGATGACATGATAATTCATTCCATTTTTCACTTTCCAACTGCTTGTTATCTCCCCCTAATGTTGGGAACATTCATTCACTAAAGTGAAAACCAATTAGCTGTAAGCAAATCTCTCCCCAATGGCTTTAAGTATTCAATCATAGATAATTATTTTTTTACCCAACATATATTCTCAACCCTTTTAGAGGTCCCAACATTGTGCTAATGGTGGATCAATATTATATACACCGCACAACCAAATTCTTAGAAGGGACGTATTTGATTCCTGACCAAAAACCAACTGTAATAGGGGAACTATGATGACATATTGGCTTGATGTGAATTAATGTTGTACATGTAAATCACATGTACCCAAATACAAATATGAACTTTTGCTCTTATGATCATTGGCTTTGCAATCAATTGTGAACGTTTAGTGCTCGTCTCAACAAAGAAATTCTTGTATAAACATAAGCTATATGAAGTTCAACATTTATTCCAATAATCATTAATAACTTGGGAATTGAATTCACCGTTATTACCAAAATAAATATACCACTCTGGATTAATATGCTTGCTATCACATTAACTAAGCCATAATGACACAAACTTCAGGTCGTGGATTTGATAACCATTTAGACGATGCATCGATTTTAAAACACTAAATGGTATCATGTTGGGATATGCATATCCTTTAATCACTTCCAGAATATTTAGGCATACACACCCTCCTTTATTTAACAAATATAAAATTTCCCTTGAGAGCAAACATTACATGCTAATTATTAGCTTGAAGAATCTTCTATTTCTTCATTATGTTTCACATCATCATTGACTCGGTGTGGTCTAACTGGTAATGGCAACTAATTAAATAATTATGATCCATAAACTTCTGGTTTATGACCGTATGTGTATTACTTGCTCGTATGTAATACAAAACGTATGATACAAGAATATATTATAACTTCAAAGTTCGAACCATCATGTTATGTAATCATTTCTTAGTTTACCACTTTTGTGGTCCATCTCATTATTAAAACAATCATCATTTCAAATTTCTCAATTGCGTCCAAGATCACAATGGTCAAATATATATTTCTTTCATGGATCGGAGTAAACCCAAACAAGTTTAATGATTTTTCATTATTTTTTGAGCCATCCATATAGATATAAAATCATATCAAGGCTTTAATGGTTTTAACGATATTGCTATTTTATGAGCATATCTCAGGCATGGAAAATGGAAAAACTTTTATCAAGTTGTCTTTATAAATAAACTTCTTTTCACATAACATCACTAAGAAGTATTTCAATGTCCAGGTCATGTAAAATATATTGGTCTAACATCTTACAACCTTTATAACTTGAATGAGCATTAAGGAGTATGACACTTCGTGTGTCATGTCGAAGCGTATCTATGCTCTTACATGAGATTGATAGTAAACCACAACTTTGGTTTAATTGTTCCATTAAATACTATCTATATAATAAACATAACATATAGAATAGAAGATGTACACAAAGTAAAATAATTCATGGCATTATAAGACGTCACTGTAGTAAACAAGTTATATTAAGACTTTATGAGATAAGATATTATATTCATTAATAATATCCAAATATATATAATTTACGTATAGTCAATCGTAAGTATATCTCACGTAATCTGTCACTTAATTCGAAACTTAAGCAAATATCTCTTTCAAATCCTCAACATATGTTCATTCATTATTTTTAAATAACTCTTTCTTTATAATAAAATTTGTTGTTTCATAAAGGACAAAATCGATATGTAAGAAAAGTCAATACAGAATCATACATCTTGAATCTTACACATATATGTATGGATATGGAAAGACATAGTTGAATTTTAACTAAAGCTTTTACACAAATCATGTTGAGACAAATCAAATCTCATATCAATACTATGCATATTTTATCGATTTTACAAATATAACATCTTTAATAATAGAAAACATACATATGCATTTCTAAGCAGATCCACAGTTTATAAACATAAATATGCAGTACATATTGACATATTAGTTCATGACTAAATAACAATAAGAAATATGTCAATCAAAAAATGCTACTGAAATCCAATTTGAACATTATATGATTTGATTTAATATTTCAAACATAAATAACATATCCAGAATCAAGAGAATGCACGTAACACATTAAAACCAAATTATGTATATATTTTACCATATTAGTATTTTTTTTATTTATCTATCATTTAAATTATAATATTATTCAACATATTTAACACTAAAAAGAAATCATAATATATCATATTACATTAATATTGAACAGTAGTAAATTGATTATCACTATCTTTAAGCAAGTGTCATCGAAATAGAAATAAGAGTGGTAACATCGAAATAGACATATCATGGTTGGATGGAACATATCAAAATAGAAAAAGTGTGTTTCAATATACAATAGCTCTATTTCGATGTGAATTGTTTTATCTCATTATGTTTCGATATGATGATGGCTGCCATTATTCCATTGTATTTCAATGATGATGATTTACAAAAGCCCAACCCATGTTTCGATAGTGGAGCTTTTTAGTTTTTCTAATTCGCTTATATATTATTATCATAATTTCTAAGCAAAACAGTAAATTATGAGAATGGTATTTAGGACAAATATATAATAATAGTTACCTTGCATTGTGTATGTACCAGAATAGCCACAGAGAGGCTGAGATCCAATAGATCTGCGGAAAGAACATCCAAAGTTTTGTGGGGCTGATGTTTTAGCAATTGTATACAACCTCTCACGTTGAAAATCACAAGAGACCAATGAATATGATTAGGGTTTTGGTGAGAGCACTTCCGTGCTGATAACATGTTGTGAAACTAGCCTAATAGCAAAGAAAGAAGAAGAAAATAATAGGGAGAAGAGATCTAATATTTCATTGATTGAGATGTATATTACAAGAGATACAAAAGACTATATATAATTGAGGAAAACTTGTGTAACAAACCTAATCTATTTCAGGTGTTATTAACCACATTAATAATAAATATATGGATAACAACCCCTTTATAATATAATGTTATATGAATAAATTATAAAAGTAACAAAAGTTTAATCATGATGGGAATCAAATAAGAAACAAAGAAGGATTGTTGGTTTCCTTATGTGTGTGTTTGACATCATGTACTTAAAACATAGGATCGATAATAGCGGGAATCAAATTTAACAATTGATCTTTAATAAAAAGTTGTTCTTTAATTTTTCTATTAAAACTTGCAGATATCATCATAACACCATTTACAACTTATAAAAAAATCTCTCTTCGTCAAACAAGGTATTAATCATCAATTGCTTTCCACTAATCTAGATTATGATCACATATTCTATTCTAACGAATAACGTAGTAGTCATTACTTGCAATCACATAGAAATGTTTGCTAATGAATGTTAAAATGGATATTTCAAGCACTCACTTACATTTAACCTTTTGATCATAAGCTTATTTTGTTTTCTTTGAATACACAAGAATTAATTTGAGTAATGGTCACTTGAGACTATATGATATTTATATATTATGGCTTTTCAAAAGGTTAGATACAAGTATGATCATGTCTCTTGAATTTATAGAAAAACGTAACAAAGACCAAATTTGAACAAACGAATGATAACTACAGTTCTTTGTTGGTTTTTGTTAAAATCTTATTTTTAAAGTTTTCCACATTGATTGTGGACATTGCAAGTGTCTTAAAGGGCAAGGTGTAATAAGGTCATCTACTAAGGTGCTGTTTGTTTTTTCTGAAAAGCTCTGCGTAAGCTCTTCTGTCTGCGTCGCGCAGACCACGCGCAAACTGTTTTTTTTTCAATGACGTTTCATTAAAAACGTCTGCGCAAGCTCTTCTTGGTGCAGACTTGGCCCAACCACTTCTAAGATCTTCTAAGGTCTGCAGAGAGTTAAACACCACCACTCACTACCACGCCTATCACCACCACCACCACCACAGTTCATCACCCACTACCGTCCATCACCACCACCGTCCACCGTCCACCACCACCGTCCATCACCAACCCACTACCATCCATCACCACCGCCACCGTCTACCACCATCACCGTCCAACACCACCACCACCCACCACCACCACCGTCCGTACACCACCACCAGTTTATTTTAGAAGTCTTCATACGTTAAAAAACAAACAACCTTCTTCTTGCAGACTGCAGAGGTTTGGTCCACCTCTTCTTCTACAGATGTCTGCAGATGTGGTCCGCAGACTGCAGACATTTTACCTCTTAAAAAACAAACAACACCTAAGACCTCAGTGTTGTGTCCTTGGTTATCCAATGGGCAAATATTATGTCTTGCTTATTAATATGACTGTTTCGTCATGAGATGTAGCCCCATTCTAACTACAGATCAGTGTACACGGGAAGTGCAAACACTTTCGTTGTGTGACTTTCCTTAATCCTTGAGACCACTCGTCCACTCTAAAGGATTTACATGAGCAACCAGTAAACCTTATGGTTCATAAAAAATTATATAGATATGATCCTCAAACATTTTGCAATCACACTCTCCCACCACCAAAACATGCTGGTTAACGTGCACTGCTTCACACTATGGTAGCACCTTAAAATACTAAGTTTACTTTAGTTAAAAGGGACACTAGATAATTCCAGCATGCATTTTCACCTAGACTAGTTCTATGGACCTATCCAGATGTTGAACTTGCGGCTTTGACACACCACAACGACCCTCTCAATGTCGACAAACCAATTTGAAGACGATCTCTCTATTGGTTTAGTTCATTGCCAAGGAACTAGAGCGGGACTCACATGCTCGTAGTCATGGATTACAAGGATCATCGCTTACTAGCTTAATTTGATGTCGTAAGCACCCACATTCGATCTTCTCTTATCGCCATTATTTAGCCATCGTTAATGAACTTTTTGGATTGTGATTATAACTTGCTAACTTACCCAAAGCTCAAACATGACTTTGATACCACGTGTCATGGATTAGACTACTCAAACTCTTGTGTCACGCCCGTGATGACTAGTCATTATGTCCCGCTTATTGATATGGGTCTTTAGTTTCATCGCATCATGGACTCATCATAGGTGTGGTCCTATCTCACTCACGACTAGCTAGTTACGCGAGAGAAATGCAAGAACTTGTGTTTTACGACTTACTTTAATAGTTGAGACCACTCAAACGACATGAACAAGTAGCCAGTAGACCTAGGTTGAGCATATACTGAGTAGATATGATATTCAAACATTTGACGCGTTACAATAAGGCTTGACATATTTTAACGAAAGTTATAGTTGCATTATTTATCATCTTACAATGTTAATTACTACTTTACCATTATATATTTCTAAAACTGTAGGACGGTGGCACGACCGGGATACTCACACGGTACAATTCATTCAACATTAAAGCTTGCAGGGGTAATTTGGTTATTTTACAGGTGTTGTATATATATGCAGTGGGTTATATGAGCTTTAAAGCTTGCAGGGGTAATTTGGTCATTTTACAGGTGTTGTATATATATGCAGTGGGTTATATGAGCTTTAAAGCTTGCAGGGGTAATTTAGTCATTTTACAGGTGTGGTGTATATATATATGCAGTGGGTTATATGAGCTTTAAAGCTTGCAGGGGTAATTTGGTCATTTTACAGGTGTGGTATATATATGTCAGGTCTGTGTATATGACAGGTGTTTATGAAATGGGTCAAAACAGTTGTGGTCATTTGATCAGTTTGGAGTTGTGGGCATTTGATTAGTTTGGAGCTGTTTGTTTAAGAAATGGGTCAAAACAGATATTGGTCATTCACTTATGTTTGTTCATGTATGTTTGGTCAAAACAGACAACAGTTTGCTGCACATATATGTTTGGTGATTACCAAATGACTAATATGGGTCAAAACAGATATTGGTCATTTATGTTTGGCTGCACTTTCGTTTTGTTATCACAAAAACATGACAAATGGGTCAAAATTGACAACTGTTTGCTGCACTTATGTTTGGTGATTACCTAATCACTAATATGGGTCAAAACAGATGTTTGGTCACTTATGTTTGGCTGCACTTTGGGTCAAAACTGTTGGTCATTCACTTATGTTTGGCTGCACTTTGGGTCAAAATTGTTTGTCATTCACTTATGTTTGGCTGCACTTTGGTTTAGTAATTACCAAATCATGAAAAATGGGTCAAAACAGACTAAAGAACTGTCATAATAAATGGGTCAAAACAGACTAAACAACTGTCATTAATAACTTCAATATTGTACACCCTAATAAAATCACTTGTTCAAAATGTACATCCATAATGCAATGACAAAACACATAGTAAACAGAAATGGTTGCTTCCACATGGACTTTTTGCCAAGAACTTGTCTTTTCAGCATCGTATTCTCTTCGAGTAGCAACTTGTTCTGCAATTCCAAGTTCTCATTTTTCAATTCTTGATAACTGACTGGACTTGAAGTACATTTTGAATGTGCTTCGAAAAATTTGTCGAAATCTTGTTTCCATATAAAGAACTTGCAATCGGATAGCTACAAAACAATATACCAACCTCAGTTTCAACAAGAATTTAAGTTCAATCCATAAGTAAACAACTTACAGGCCATTGAGGGCAACCATAAAATTGATCACCATGTCGAACACTTTTAGGACCAACGATGATAAGAACAACAACAACTTCATGATGACAATACAAGTTTCCATCCAAATCAACCTTGAACAATTTAGGGGTTCGGTTCACACTCCACGATGAATTGGAAGATGAACTCATCTTGATTAGGGTTTCTGTGGGATGAATCGATGAAATTGTGGGATGAATCGATGAATTGGGGGGGAATCAGAGCTTTTGCAGTGATTATGTGGGATGAATGGAGATTAGGGTTCGTTCATTGGGATGTTTGTGTTATAAACAAGAAAGAGACATAACACCTCATCATCCACGTCAGCATGTACAATCAGCAAAATGGTGCCACGTCGGACAAAAAACTAACCAAATTAGAGAATATTTAACTGAGTGGTGCTAGTGCAAACAAAAAGTCAAGTTAGGGGTGCCGGGTGTCAAAGTGTTACTTGCGGGTGGCAATGGCCAAAGGCCGATAGTTGCGGGTGATAAAATCCAATAACCCTTTAAAATATGATAATTCATAAAATTTCAAACATGTCATTGTGATATGCCTATTTTTACCTACTCCCCGGTATAAAGTTTACCCATAACCAAGTTATGAACAGTAATGTACAAAGAATCGAAACACAAACGTTCATGTTTCAAAGGTTCCTCACGGCTTTGTTCTTTTAAATAACGTGATGTTGTTTACATTTTCCGTTATTCTAATAATATAATATAACGCTTTATATAATGATTTTTTGTTCTTTATCATGACGAGCGTCCAAACAACATGGGAACCGGTACCGGTATTCCTCTATATAGTTTTTTTTTATCGATGTAAAATGCACGTTGATATCCTCTTGATCATATCTCTTTCAGTTACAATAGTATTATACCGGTACCATAACAAACCAATATCAACAGAAAGCCCGCTACGTACTGCATATAAAGTTATAAACCCACTAGTTATATAAATTTATTCAAAATGTTTTAGTTATACGTAGTTATCAAATATGAAATATGTATTCAAAGTATAGACATTATTAACGACCCATGGCTGCGAAATATAAGTATGATATGGAGATGATGCATTTTGGGTATAGTTTGACTATGACAACCCAAATAAAAAGCTAGCCAAGAATACTACGCCGTCCACTTTTGAAAGCTACCGGTACACCGCAAAACAGGTGGTGGTACTAACACTATGACGGAGCAATTCACCGGCCTCACAGTTTTTGTTTCTGAAGGGTAGGCGCAGCCATCGACGGGGAACCACGAGCGGCTTGGATTTTGTGGGGGCCCTGAATCATTATAAAATGATTTTTTCTTGACTTTTTCTGGTGGGGTTATGGCCGGTGTTGCTTCTCAAGTTTCCCCACCAACCGTTGTTGATTATTTTTTTTCTTGTTTAGACCATTTTATTTGAATATATGGACAAGTATATTAAATGGTAAAAACTATGAATCATCAATGATAACATTTGTTTTTTTTAACGGCCAACAAACTCAATTCCGAGCACTTTTGGGGTACCCACTGGACAAACGAAGTACTCCAAGAGTAACCCGAGTCCACCATCAATTCCGGGGAAAACCCGGTAACCCACCCACCCGTAGGCACAGCAGTGAAATTACCGATAAAAAACCCGTTTGGCTCAAGGATACAACCCAGGTTTCCCCGCGTCTCCTATCATTGCGCACCAGTGCCTCACTCTGCACCAAGTGAGAGTCGAATCTGCATCTCTCAAAAGAAATGCAAACCCCCATCATTTAATCTAGAGATTATTGGCTTTGTATTTATATTTTTTCCACCTACATTCTCCTACGTGATGACGTTAAATTAAATGGTAAGAACCACGAATGGTAACATTTCTATTTAACTTTTTCTATCTACTATCTCCTAGGTGACGGCAATTTGGATTTTTTTCAATAGTTTATTTATCACTTAATTTGATTTTTTATAATAAATTAAGTTAGTTAACTTATTGCATTTATTTTTTTCACTTTGATGTAAATTTATATACTATTAATTTGAAATATTTGTGTGCATATTTGGTTGTAACTTGAGCTTAAATAGTTGTACCTTAATCAAATATAGGTTATAAGTTGTGTTTAAGTGGTTGTACCTTAATCAAATAATAATGGTTTTATTACCTTACTAAATTCAATCTGTTTTGTATGCATGTATGTTGTAAATTGTGCTTAAGTGGTTGTACCCTAATTAAATAATGGTTTCATTATCTTACCATATTCAATCGGTTTGATCCATTCAAAGTTGTGTTGTTTTATTTGTAAATTATTATTATTTATAATAATCTAATTAATTTAGTGCAAAATCTTATATAAATATAATTTGCAACATATTGATGCAATGGTTGTTGTAATGTATGCATTATGGTTTGTATAGTAGTAATGATATATATTATATATAGATTATGATGAACCTGTCAAACGAGAAAAAATTGACGCAGGTTCATCGTAACAAGCGAGTCCTAGATCAACTTAGTTATTTTATTCTGTGTTTTACGTTTCGGTTTAATTTCTTCGCATTAACACCGCAACCTCAGTGTCGGTGGTTGCTGACAGTAGTGTGGCATTAGTGCACGCACCCGTCGCAACGCGGGGGGGGGGGGGGGATCTTAATACTAGTTTGATTGAAAACGAACTTATATTCAAAATAAAATATTATCTTAAGTAAATTGCCAAGATCGTCCCCGAGGTTTGGGTATGTTTGCCAGTTTCATTAAAAACAATTTTTTTTATCATATTACCTTTTACTTTTGAGATTTTTTGTCATTTTCATCCAAATGTCTAATTTGCTTTATTTTTCTGTCAGAGATTTGGATGAAAATAATAAAAAAAAAAAAAATCCCTAATCACAGGTACGATTTTAGCAAAAAAAAAAAAGTTAGACGTTTGGATGAAAAAAACAAAAAAAATATCAAAAGTGAAAGGTAATATAGTATAAAATAATTATTTTGGATGAAACTGTCAAATTTACCCAAATCTCATGGACGATTTTAACAATTTACTCAATTATTTGGTATATTAAATAATTGATGTTTGTTAAATTTAAAACAACACGCAGCTTTGTTAAGTTTTATTTGTCAACGCTCTCATATATAAATTTTATTAAAATATAGTTATGTTCAAAATAAAATATATTTTTTCTTTTCGTATAGTATACCTAGTACAATACTTTTTGGCATAACGAGTACCGGTATCGTAATGAACCGAACAACATCGATATCGGTATTAAAAAATGAATTTCGATCGATATAAACCATAAACCTACCTGTATTCGTTTGAGCACATTGTGTTTTTTTTTTTTTTTTTGAAATGTACATTGTGATTTTTTTAGTTACACATAAGACAACTTGAGTGTAATCAAACTGTTATAAATATATTTATTTTTTATTGTAATGCAAATATAGGGTAATGTTATTGTAAAAAAGACCAAAAGTGTGAGAAAGGTAAGAAAGAATCTCAGTCATTAGATCTAAATTAATTGAAAAGGGTAAACAAGTAATTTTATCATTAATTCAATTAATTAAAAACTTCCCATAGCCGTCACCTTAATTATAGGAAGTATATAACACCATTCAGCAACTATATAACACCATTCAGTAAGTATATAACACCATTCAACAAGTATATAACATCATTTAGCATTCAGCAAGTATATAACACCATTCAGTAAGTATATAACACCATTCAGCAAGTATATAACACCATTTAGTAAGTATATAAACCATTCAGCAAATATATAACCCCATTCATTGACTAAACACCTGACCGAAACATATTTTTTTTCTCTATATAAGTATAGCAATATGGTACTTATATTAAAGATAAAAAAAACGTTCGATATTATGGTGTAATTTTTTTTAAAAAGTTACGTATAAAAAGTTATTGACGTTTAAAAAAGACGGGGGAAGTTACATGTACATTACCTAATTTCTAATGGGTTTAAAAGACTATATTACCCCTAGATATTTCAAATCAGTCCAAATTAATGAAAATATTTTACAATTTGGTCCCTATTGATCTCAACCATTAGATCAAAAGATCTAATGGCTGAGATTCTTTCTTACCCTTCTCCCACTTTAGGCCTTTTTTACATGATACTTTACCTGCAAATATATATCCTTCTTCACCGTGTGGATGTATTTACACTAGTTTCAAATACGAAATAACGTTAATTTATAGATGGAAATTTGAAGTCATCTTTGTGAATAAGTACGAAAAATTATTTATGTATATGACTATGGAGTGTGGAGGGGTTTGGGTTGGAGGCATTGCTCAACATGTGGCGAGTGTAGGATCCACAAGCTAATACTAAAAAACTAGGGGTGTGGTGGGGCGTCGCTTAGCTAGGCGTGGCCAGTTATGTAGAATTTTTTTTGTTTAAACTCTTTACTTTGAATCCAACCACAGCCCGTCACATTACCCAGCCCTCCCGCCCCACGCCAGGTAGAATATCCACGTCAAACGGGTAACGCCAAACCCAATGCCGAGCCAGAGTGATGTAGCCGGCAATAAACTCACTTTAACGTCACAACCTACGCCCCATACCCACGAGTCTACAATAAGAAGTGGGATGACCACTGTCAGAGCCATTCGTTTTGGTCCATACATACAAATTCAAATGACTTTATAAAAGATGTTAAGGACTTATCGATGTAGTGGTATTTGCTACACTCACATCTTTGCTACCCGGGTTCGATAGATTTGCTATTTTTTATTACTCTTTTTGTTTAAGTATATTTTAAATATACCAGTAAATTTATAAATCTACCCTCATGTGTAAGGCACATACTATTTTTTAACTAAAAATTTTAATCAGGTTAGGGTCAAATGACGTATGGTGTAATGGGTTTTACAAATAAAGGATTGTGACTGTAATTATTGAAGTTAAAAGGTATCCGTTGCAATCCGATACAAACATAAAGGACGAAAAGTGTAATTTACCCTAGATTTTTTTATGTCTTTTTACTAGTTTTTTCTTTTATTTATTTTTGTTTCTTTTCTTTGTATCCCTTCTGTTACTTCACCTAAGTGTTAAACATTTTAATATTGAACTTCTTTTATGAGTTTTTCTAAGCGTATGTCTTTACAGCGACTTAGTTTTCCGTATCGTACCTTAGTGCGTTTTCCCATTGTTTGGATTTTCAAAATAACCCGTCGCAACGTGGCGTTAAGAAAAGGCGTTATTCCGCCGCGTGATGTGTGTATAACTGGTAGTATAATAACAAACTTTTTTTATTGTTTATTTTAACAAATGAATATGAATTATAAAACTATTTTATAATCTAATATTTTTATTAACTTCTATAATCAACTAATCTATTAATGATACAACTACTTTTCATCTCTATAAGAAAGTTCGTCATTTATTATATTTTTATGTATAGTCTTAATGTAACACCCCAAAAACGTAAACCCGTATATTATAAAGTTCAAGGAATTAATAAACAAGAAATTACCAATTAAGAACTTAACCTAGTTAAGTTCTAGTCTAGAAATAACTCATATTATGGTTAAAATACTTGAAACTAGAGAAAATGGTAGTCAAGGGACTAAACTTGTCAAAAATGAAACTCTTATTACTAATAGTAACAAAATCAAAACCAAACACACCAAAAATTGGTGGTCTGGTCGATAGAAGCAGAGAAAAGGGGCGACCCCCATATCCAAAACCCTAACATCACCATTTCTTGCAAATTGAAGGCTCAAATCCTAACCAAAACAAAATCCGAGCTTAGAATCGTGTTCCTCATCGCGAGAGGGTCTAGAGGTATGTAAAATTTTGTGAGAATTCACTACTTGAAATTCTCATGAATCTAGCAAAATCTGAAATTTATTTGATGCATGATAGTAATTAGTTAGATTAAAGATGAAATAGTGTCTAGGGTTAAAACCTAGACAACTATAGGTGAAATCATGCCCTAATTCAGGAAAATTCCATGAATCCATAAATGTTAAGTTATGGGTTTTGTATGTTGATGATGAATATTAGGATTTTGAGTGTAATCCTAGTATAAATTTCATTATAAGAAGTAATTCCAGTGGTATTGATACTAATTGTATGCAAAATTGCTATTATAGTGAAATTTGATGGCAAATCTTAAAGTCACGAACTTGTTTATGAAGGTGGAAAAATCTGACCCGCTAGGTGTTTGTAGAAATGCCTAAGTGAGGACTTAAATGTTAAAATTTGGATAAAAACGCAGATTTGATAATGGTCCATAATGATGTGATTATGGTCATGAAAAGAGTTCTAAACATGTTGTGAAAACTGAATTTTCTAGGCAAAGAGTCCGGTTCCTCTAGCGGACAAGCCGAGGGGAAATCACGAGGAAAAGGCGCGCTCTAAAGGTACGAAATTTATCGTTTCGTTACATTATACCTTATTGTTAGTTTTATGTAGTCAATTTTGAAACACGACGACCAAGATTTACCAATACGTCACGAATATGATTAGTGCCTTAAACAAGTAAATGGGTCAAAACAAGCGAAAATGCATGAAATCTTACATATCCGAAATGGTGTGTAAGTTTAACACCCAAACGGGTCAAACAAGTTATGGTAATAAGCATGAAGCATGACCTTATTACACAATGCGTGAATTACATGATAAGTATGCCGTGTAACGAACACCATACCCAAATTAAGAAATCTTGTTCTTAATATAGGAGCTAAGGTGCATATCCGATGCATGAAAATAGTATAAACAACCAAATATTATGTCTTGTAATCTAGGGTGTAAGTTGATTTCGTAAGCATGCCCGCTCAAGAATAGTTGAGTAATGTTATAAACCAAAACAAGTATGAAGTACTAGCCTAGCCGCGCAGCAATTTATGCGAATTTGTGTTGTTTCGACTCATAGCGAATCAGCAAGAAAACTGCATTTTAAACAAGGAAGAGATGTGCAGAGTCTACCGTAAATTACGGTAGTACCGTAATTTACGGTGGCCTGAAATTATTTACGGTGAGTCTCTACTGTGTTACGGTAGATCCCAAATGACCAGAAGCCACCGTAATTTACGGTGACACCGTAAATTACGGTGGAGCCCTGTTTGACAAAAGTTGTTTTGATCATTTTCTCGAATCCGTGTTCGGACCTGATTCGAATACGTAATTACCAAGAGTGTTAGTACTAATGCTTGTTTTAAATGTTAGTTCTCAGGTACCAAGAAAAAGGATGAAGATCAAGCAAATGAATCGAACCGAACACACACATTTTAAGAACGCTTCCGCATCCAAACTTTGTGTTAGAAACTATGTAAATTAATGGTAGTTACTGTCTTGTATGTGGTTTGTAACAACAATACACGAAGGTTGTGTTAATTTTGGGTTAAACTATGAAAGTTTTTGTAAAGTCGTCATTTTGGCGTTAAATGCAAGGTTTTTAGGTTATTAAATTTGGTAAAATAAGCTGGGTCTTACAAGTTGGTAATCAGAGCTTAAGGTTGCCAATAAGTGTTCGGTTCAAGCTTGATCAACATCCGGTAAGAGTTATTGCTTAAGTAGAATTTAGAAGTATAGAAATAATTCACAAACGAATATACATGGAAAAGAGTGTGTAAGCACACTCAAACACGAGAAAAGCATGAAACAAGAATAATAGAATCAAGAGTGTGTAAGCACACTCAAACACGAGAAAAGCATGAGACAAGAATGATTGAGTCAAGTTGCGAACTTGATCAAATCAAAACAAGTAAAACATGTATTACAAATGAAATGTTTAACGATATATGTAAACATTTCAGTATCAAAGATGGCAAGCGGAGGTGACGGAGATGCGGTGCCAAGAGTCACCGAACAGATGAGAATAGTGATTGCCGAAGAAGTTGGAAAGGCGATCGAAAACAGCTTGTCGAATTTCATTGATAAAATCCAAAATACGGTTTTATCAGTGGTAGAAGAAAGAATCAAGAAGCTGGAAGATAATTCAAATCTAGCAAAGGAAAAATCCGGGGAACGAAAACCTTGTTCATACAAGGAATTCATAGCTTGTAAACCGCCTATCTATAATGGGGAAGTTGATCCAATCGTGTGTCAGCGATGGATAGGCGATATCGAGGGAGTGTTCGAGAGAACACATTGTGATGAAAATGACTACGTAGCTTATGGTACGGGTCAATTAAGAGGTCAAGCGAAGGATTGGTGGGATAACAAGAAGAAAGAGATTGGAAACGAAGCGGCTAAGGCCATGATGTGGGAGGAGTTTAAGACGCCGTTTCTTAAACACCATAGCCCCAAAGCGGTTATAAACAAGATTAAGGAAGAGTTCATGCAACTCAGACACAAGGGTGAATCCATAGACAAGATCACGGGGGTGTTTATGGACAAAATGAAGTTCTGTGATGATCTGATCACGAACGAAGAACAGAAAGTCTATTACTACCATAACATGCTGAGCGCTGAATACAGGGAGTTCATAACCCCTTCAAAGTATGAGACCCTTACCGAGATTGTCAATGCTGCTCGGGAAAGGGAGATTGAGTTGAAGAAGAGTATAGAGCGGGGTGAACGAAGGGCACAGGATATAAATCCAAGCCCTACCAAGAAGGCAAGAACGAATGAAACATCAAAGAAATCAGACGCAAAGAGCGGTACGCCAAGTTGCAAAATCTGCGGCAAGAATCACAAAGGTGAATGTCGCTTCAAGGATAAGCCATGTCCTATATGTCGAAAAACGGGACATATGGCTATATCATGCCCGGAAAAAGTGACCGTTTGTTATAACTGTTACCGAACGGGTCACAAAAGATCAGAGTGCCCAGAATTGGCGGGAAAGAATGAAGGGCAAGATTCAAAAGGTGAAGCCGCAAAAGCCAAAGCAAGATCCTTTCAATTGACCGCTGCTGAAGCAAAGGTCGAACCTGACGTGGTCTCAGGTATATTCACTATAAATTCAATTCCCGCACGTGTGTTATTTGATACTGGTGCGAATAAATCCTTTGTTTCATATGGGTTTATTCGACACCCCTCATTTGTTCTAACAAAATTGCCTATGCCTTTAGAGGTAGAGATAGGTAATAATAAAAGCTTTATTGTCTGTGATGTATGTAAAAACTGCACGATGAATATTGATGACGAGGAATATGCAATAGACTTGATCCCGATGTCGATGGGAGAATTCCAAGTGGTAGTGGGAATGGATTGGCTATCCCGTTACCACGCAAAAGTGGTTTGTTTCCGAAAGGAAATAAAACTAACTTCTCCTAGCGGAAAGCAAGTTACAATATATGGAGAAAAGGGAGGTAACCCGGTGATATGCTCAATGCTAGAAGCTCGCAAACTCATGAAACATGGATGCAAGGCCTTTATGGTATATGCGAGCGAAACGGAAAAGGAACTCCTCAAAATTGGGGATGTACCAGTCGTGCGAGATTATGAAGACGTGTTTCCGGAAGAACTACCGGGGATACCGCCAGAATGGGAGGTAGAGTTCGGAATCGAGTTGATTCCGGGCGCGAAACCCGTGGCCAAGGCGCCATACCGACTTGCACCGTCGGAGTTACAAGAATTGATGTCTCAAATTCAGGAATTTCTTGACAAGAGATTTATCCGACCGAGTGTGTCTCCGTGGGGCGCACCAGTCTTATTCGTGAAAAAGAAAGATGGCAGTATGCGCATGTGTATCGATTACCGGGAGTTAAACAAACTCACGGTGAAGAATCGATACCCACTTCCAAGAATCGACGATTTATTCGACCAACTGCAAGGAGCAAGTTGGTTTTCCAAAATTGATCTCCGATCCGGTTATCACCAATTGAAAGTCAAGGAGGAGGACGTACCCAAAACGGCTTTCCGTACGAGGTACGGGCATTATGAATTCCTCGTAATGCCTTTCGGATTGACCAATGCGCCCGCGGCTTTCATGGACCTCATGAACCGGGTTTGCAAACCCATGCTAGATAAGTCGGTAATTGTATTTATCGACGACATTCTGGTATATTCAAAGAGTGAAGCCGAGCACGTGTGTCATTTGCGGGAGATATTAGACACACTTAGACGAGAGAAGCTGTATGCAAAATTCACGAAGTGTGCTTTCTGGTTACGGGAAGTACAGTTTCTTGGGCATCTTATTAGTGCTGATGGAGTACTAGTAGATCCGTCAAAGATAGAAGCTGTGACAAAATGGAGCCCTCCAAGAAATCCCTCGGAAATCCGAAGCTTTTTAGGGCTTGCGGGATACTATCGGAGATTCATACAGGATTTCTCCAAAATTGCCTTACCCTTGACCAAATTAACTCGTAAGGAGGAAAAGTTTGTGTGGGGCATTAAGCAAGAGGAAGCTTTCCAAACACTCAAGGAAAAGTTGACCCACGCTCCGGTACTGACCTTACTGGAAGGGACTGAAGACATGGTGGTTTACTCGGACGCTTCTCAATTGGGGCTCGGATGCGTGTTAATGCAACGAGGCAAGGTCATCGCCTATGCCTCGAGGCAATTGAAGATTCATGAAAATAAATATCCGGTTCACGACTTAGAATTGGCGGCGGTGGTGTTTGCCTTAAAGATATGGAGACATTACTTGTACGGAGTAAAGTTTACAATCTTTACCGACCATAAAAGCTTGAAATATTTCTTCGACCAGAAGGAATTAAACATGCGGCAAAGGCGGTGGTTAGAAACCGTCAAGGACTATGACTGCGAAATACATTACCACCCCGGTAAGGCCAATGTAGTTGCCGATGCGCTGAGTCGCAAAACAGATTATGCCCCGATACGGGTACGATCAATGCAACTGGTTGTGACTTCAAGTTTACTAGAACGAATTCGAGAAGCACAAGATGAAGCTGTAAAGGCGGAAAACTGGAAAAAGGAAAGAATTATTGGTCAAGTTAAAGACCTTGAAGTGGGCAGTCACGGCCTAAGAACTCGTTTTAATAGAATCTGGGTCCCCAACACATGTGGTGTTAAGAAGCTTCTCCTTGATGAAGCTCATAAATCCCGTTATTCCATTCACCCGGGGGCGACCAAAATGTATCATGACTTGAAGCAAAACTATTGGTGGCCCGGAATGAAGCGAGACACTGTGAAATATGTGGAAAAATGCTTGACATGCCTACAAGTCAAAGCGGAACACCAAAAGCCGTATGGTAAGCTCCAACCGTTAGAAATTCCGGTTTGGAAATGGGAGCAAATCACGATGGACATATTGACTAAACTACCTAAAACAAGTCGTGGTTTTGACGCTATTTGGGTGGTCGTGGATAGGTTAACTAAAAGCGCCCACTTTATTCCGATTCGTGAAACCTATACATCTGAGAAAATGTCGGAGGTATACACCAATGAAATCATAGCAAGGCATGGGGTACCGATATCCATTGTATCAGACAGAGATACTCGGTTTACCTCGAAATTCTGGCGTGAATTCCAAGAACAGATGGGAACCAAATTGTTCCTTAGCACTGCTTACCATCCACAAACGGATGGGCAGAGCGAAAGAACAATACAAACATTGGGTGATATGCTACGGGCTTGCATTATTGACTTTGGGGGTAGTTGGGATGTCCATTTACCCTTGGTCGAATTCGCGTATAATAATAGCTATCACGCGAGCATTAAAATGGCCCCGTATGAGCTATTATATGGCAGAAAGTGTCGGACTCCGGTATGTTGGGGAGAGGTGGGCCCGCGAGGGCTAGCACCAACTGATGTAATCCGAGCTACAAATGCGAAAATTGACATAGTTCGGACACATTTAAAGGCGGCTCAAGACCGACAAAAGGCATACGCAGACAAAAGAAATAGGCCAATCGAGTTCCAAGTTGGCGATATGGTCATGCTAAAGGTTTCCCCATGGAAGGGTATTATTAGATTCCGAAAAAGGGGAAAGTTGAGCCCGAGATTCATTGGGCCATTTAGAATCATTGAACGAGTTGGTAAGGTAGCTTATCGACTTGAATTACCCGAAGAATTGAGTGGGATTCATAACACATTTCACGTATCACATCTCCGGAAATGTTTGGCCGACGAGACCACTCATGTCCACTACGATGATATCGAGGTGGATAACAGTCTCAACTATGCAGTGAAACCGATTGTGATTTTAGATCGTAAAGAGAAAAGCTTGAGGAACAAAGTGATAAATCAAGTCAAGGTTAAGTGGGACCACAGAAAAGGGTCAGACACTACTTGGGAATCCGAAGAGGAGATGCGGCGTCTCTACCCTACATTATTTGGTACGTAATTCGGTTTCGGGGACGAAACCCCTTTTAAGGGGGGTGGACTTGTAACACCCCAAAAACGTAAACCCGTATATTATAAAGTTCAAGGAATTAATAAACAAGAAATTACCAATTAAGAACTTAACCTAGTTAAGTTCTAGTCTAGAAATAACTCATATTATGGTTAAAATACTTGAAACTAGAGAAAATGGTAGTCAAGGGACTAAACTTGTCAAAAATGAAACTCTTATTACTAATAGTAACAAAATCAAAACCAAACACACCAAAAATTGGTGGTCTGGTCGACAGAAGCAGAGAAAAGGGGCGACCCCCATATCCAAAACCCTAACATCACCATTTCTTGCAAATTGAAGGCTCAAATCCTAACCAAAACAAAATCCGAGCTTAGAATCGTGTTCCTCATCGCGAGAGGGTCTAGAGGTATGTAAAATTTTGTGAGAATTCACTACTTGAAATTCTCATGAATCTAGCAAAATCTGAAATTTATTTGATGCATGATAGTAATTAGTTAGATTAAAGATGAAATAGTGTCTAGGGTTAAAACCTAGACAACTATATGTGAAATCATGCCCTAATTCAGGAAAATTCCATGAATCCATAAATGTTAAGTTATGGGTTTTGTATGTTGATGATGAATATTAGGATTTTGAGTGTAATCCTAGTATAAATTTCATTATAAGAAGTAATTCCAGTGGTATTGATACTAATTGTATGCAAAATTGCTATTATAGTGAAATTTGATGGCAAATCTTAAAGTCACGAACTTGTTTATGAAGGTGGAAAAATCTGACCCGCTAGGTGTTTGTAGAAATGCCTAAGTGAGGACTTAAATGTTAAAATTTGGATAAAAACGCAGATTTGATAATGGTCCATAATGATGTGATTATGGTCATGAAAAGAGTTCTAAACATGTTGTGAAAACTGAATTTTCTAGGCAAAGAGTCCGGTTCCTCTAGCGGACAAGCCGAGGGGAAATCACGAGGAAAAGGCGCGCTCTAAAGGTACGAAATTTATCGTTTCGTTACATTATACCTTATTGTTAGTTTTATGTAGTCAATTTTGAAACACGACGACCAAGATTTACCAATACGTCACGAATATGATTAGTGCCTTAAACAAGTAAATGGGTCAAAACAAGCGAAAATGCATGAAATCTTACATATCCGAAATGGTGTGTAAGTTTAACACCCAAACGGGTCAAACAAGTTATGGTAATAAGCATGAAGCATGACCTTATTACACAATGCGTGAATTACATGATAAGTATGCCGTGTAACGAACACCATACCCAAATTAAGAAATCTTGTTCTTAATATAGGAGCTAAGGTGCATATCCGATGCATGAAAATAGTATAAACAACCAAATATTATGTCTTGTAATCTAGGGTGTAAGTTGATTTCGTAAGCATGCCCGCTCAAGAATAGTTGAGTAATGTTATAAACCAAAACAAGTATGAAGTACTAGCCTAGCCGCGCAGCAATTTATGCGAATTTGTGTTGTTTCGACTCATAGCGAATCAGCAAGAAAACTGCATTTTAAACAAGGAAGAGATGTGCAGAGTCTACCGTAAATTACGGTAGTACCGTAATTTACGGTGGCCTGAAATTATTTACGGTGAGTCTCTACTGTGTTACGGTAGATCCCAAATGACTAGAAGCCACCGTAATTTACGGTGACACCGTAAATTACGGTGGAGCCCTGTTTGACAAAAGTTGTTTTGATCATTTTCTCGAATCCGTGTTCGGACCTGATTCGAATACGTAATTACCAAGAGTGTTAGTACTAATGCTTGTTTTAAATGTTAGTTCTCAGGTACCAAGAAAAAGGATGAAGATCAAGCAAATGAATCGAACCGAACACACACATTTTAAGAACGCTTCCGCATCCAAACTTTGTGTTAGAAACTATGTAAATTAATGGTAGTTACTGTCTTGTATGTGGTTTGTAACAACAATACACGAAGGTTGTGTTAATTTTGGGTTAAACTATGAAAGTTTTTGTAAATTCGTCATTTTGGCGTTAAATGCAAGGTTTTTAGGTTATTAAATTTGGTAAAATAAGCTGGGTCTTACACTTAATTTATAAATATTAGAATTTATTAACCATTCCATGTTTACCTATATAAGCCATTTTTACTACACTATTTCTAATAAAACTATAAAATCTCTACCAAAAAACTCTCATCATCATGTTTTCCTAACAACCTCAATGCGTTTAGCCCATCACCGTTCTATGCTCAACGTCAACTATTTGACCACCAAGAACCCGTACCAAAGAACAAGCAAATGAGTGAGGTTGAGTACCATTCGATCATGCCTACGCCACTATCCCCGCAAATGCCGATATCGGGTTTTATGTTTTACTGGCAAATGCTACCTCGGCGAAAAATTCTCCACAATCCTCGTGGCCGCCACAATCTTCACAATCTATACCAGAAACTCAAAGTGTTTCGAAAACCTAACCCGAACCTCAAACACAAGCAACCTCCTCGAAGACGTGTAGGTATCAGAAGAAGGGTCCCGAACAAAAACGTACGAGGTGGTCAAGAGGTGGACACCTACCGAATAATTTGTTTTGTCAAAGACGTGGCTTGATATTTTTGAAGACCAAATTTTTGGTAATAATTTTTTGAAGTCAAATAAATTTATATATTTCGTTTATCTCACATAGATTTTTTTTTAAATTCAGTGGTTAGATAATATACATACAGTGGCGGAACTAGAAGAAAAGTTCAGGGGCATCCCTAATTTTTTTTAGCTTACAGACATACAATGTGAAAATTAGTAACTAAACCCTAACTACAATCCAATTGCATCCCTTTTGTGCTGAATACATTTGCTGTGACGGAAGTAGACTTTTATGACTAGGGGATCACAATGTAACCTTTATATAGGCAAAATATCAAATACAAATAATCTTAACATACTAAAGTACTAAACATACAAATTGAAGAAAAACTAAAAAAGACAAGGTGACATTTTTGTAATTACCACCAACTATCACAGTTACTATACAAATGTGAACTCAACCAAAAATACCTAAAAAACACAATTTTTTTATCATTTTTTATTAAAAAATCGCTACATTTTGTTAGCAAAATTTTTTTTTTGCTGCTACTAAAAGCAGCGATTTTTTAATAAAAAATGTTAAAAATAAATTTTGTGTGTGTGTGTGTGTGTTTTTTAGGTTTTTTGGAGGTTTAGTTTTTAGTATTTTAGCTTGGGTGGGGGGGTTTGGGGGGGGGGGGGTTGTTAGGTTTTTGGGGGGTGGGGGGTTTAGGTTTTGGGGGGGGGGGTTTAGGGTTTTTAGGTATATTTGTAGAGTAACTTTGATAGTTATTGATAATTACAAAAATGCCACCGGTTGTTAGGTTTTTGGGGGGTGGGGGGTTTAGTTTTTTTTTGGGGGGGGGGGGGGTTTAGGGTTTTTAGGTATATTTGTAGAGTAACTTTGATAGTTATTGATAATTACAAAAATGCCACCTTATCTTTTTGAGTTTTCCTTCAATTTGTATGTTTACTATGTTAAGATTATTTGTACAAAAACTTTACCCCCTTTATATAACACAAAATTATATTCATTTTTTTAAGATGTACTACAACCACTGTAACCATATTAAGGTATTAAGTAGAAACTTTAATAAAGTAACTAAATAAGATAAAAACAATAACAAAACAAAATAAACTCATATGTTTTTAAGGTATTAAGTAGAAACTTTAATAAAGTAACTAAATAAGATAAAAACAATAACAAAACAAAATAAACTCATATGTTTCTATGAGGCCGGTTATTGTACAAACTGCCTTAACGTACGCTGCGTACGAGATGCAGTATCAACAGCGATTTTTTTTTAAACATGCGATTTTGGTTTTTTCAGCAACATGCGATCTTTGTTTTCTTTCAACATGCGAGATTTCCTTTCTGGGGTTATAACATGCGAACTTGCCATAGCGTACGCTTCGTACATTAAGGCATTTTGTATGATACACTTTTTCATGTTTTAATACTAAATAAATCAGAGAAAATGCATATGTTCTAATACTAAATCAAAGAAAATTTATGCAATTTACACCTACAAAATGGATATTGATTACACCAACAAAATTGGATATTAATCCTGAAGTAAAGCTGACGGTGTTTCAACTTTTAAGTGCAGGCACAAACACCATTTCAATAAATAGATATTATTTTATTATGGACCACAAAATTAACTTTAAAAAACCCCTATATTAACAAAATAGGGTGCACGGATTGTTTTAAGTGTCATCTTCTTCATCATCAATCACTGCTGCTACGAAGCTGCCGTCACGCTCACAGTGTCACCCCATCAGAAGAGAAAATTATGGTCATCTACTCACATTATCTTCTTCTCTCTTTGTAGTCTGGGGTATCCTAATGTTTGCTTAGGGGTATCCAATACATAAAACGAAGAATTTTTTTTTTCACTTCACCATGAAAGTTGAGGGGTATCCCGGGCAACCCCTGGGATACGCATAGATCCGCCCCTGTATACATACATATATATATATATATATATGTGTGTGGAGAGTTCAAATGAGAAAAAAATTTTTGTAAGAAGAAAAAAGAAGAAATTTTAACCAATAAGAATGCTTTATTTTACTTCATTTAATATAAGTATTTAATGTTACTATAAGGGTGCATTGGTAAATCTACATAGGTCATTAATTTCTAGTCTTCCTTTTTAATAGCTAACTATATTAAATTTTTTGTAACTTAACTTCAAAATATATATTTTTTCAAAAAATAAAATAAAATAATTTAAAGTGTAGGATAAATCACGAGTTGTGTAGGATAAATTACGAGTTGTGTAGGATAAATTTCAACGTGTAGGATGAATTTCGAAATATGTAAGATAACTTTTGATGTGTGTAGGCAAAAAAAAGTTAGTGTGGAGGATACTAGTCTTTATGACTAATTAATTAGTTAAAAATGATAATAAATGAGATAAGTGAAAAACTATTTAATGTTTTACAAAATTACCCTTTGTACTTTTTCTTCTCAATTAAATTTTCTTCTCAAATGAACCTTCCCCTATATATATATAGGGTTAGGACGTGTGAGAAATACTAGGCTAATTGAGAATCTTGAGAAGCATTCTGCACCACACATTTTCCTTAAGCTTTTCGTAACATACATATATGTATATAGTTGATTTTAAACTATACATATGTGTATATTACGAAAAGCTTAGGGAAATGTGTGGTCTAGAATGCTTCTCAAATTTCTCAAATAATAGGGTGAACTTCTCTTAAGATCCCTACCCTATATATATGTGTGTATATTTGCGTATAATATGTAGCATGTTACAAAAATAAATAAATAAAAAGTAATGTTTATTTCATTGTTTTTGGAGATTTGAACTTACGAAGAAAGGCCCATTAACTAAATATGATTAACCCAAACTAGTATACCAAGATGATGCACCCATAGCCCATTGGCCCAAGGTTTTTTCTTCAATTGGCATGTGAAGTAACGAAAAAAAAAACAAATATTAAACGTGACGTTTAAAATGAAATAAACTAATAATATTACCAGTCATGTTTAGTTATTCGAGCTCGAACAGGGTAATTCTCAGAGAAGCCACTGATTAAGGTTTTTGTTGTTTGGTTTGGTGATGTAATCGAAGAAGAGGAGGAGGAGCTAGTGAATGTGTTTTTTATTGACAGTTAAAGTAGATTTTAGGGTTCTGGTGTTTGTTTGTAAAACGAAGAAGAAGGAGGTGCGGCTTGTTCGGCTGGTGCGGTGGTGGGAACTTTGCCGTATTCTGTTGTTAATTATTGTTATGGTTTATTGATTGATGAAGACAAAAGTCATGGAAGAGGAGGGACTACTAGAGTTATTTACATGGGCTTGTTATTTTCAGAGTTAGTCGTAGTCCAATTCAAAACTGAATAATACTAAGACTATGGTGGGGATTGGGTTGGGGACATGAGTTGACACGTGGAGTTGGAGCCTCCCCATCGGTGAGTACTAAGACTATGGTGGGGATTGGGTTGGGGGCATGAGTTGACACGTGGAGTTGGAGCCTCCCCACCGGTGAGTGACGTGTCTATGGGGTATGGCGGGGCTTGGATTAGGGCGTGGCTGGCAGTTTATTAAAAAAAATTACAAAAAATTAAAATTCAAACACCCGCTATGACATGGCGGTGGACAGCGAATAGGAGGCCGCCACATCGAATCTCAAGCCCGCCCCACGCCCGGCTTCAAACTCAAGACCCAAGGGCCACGCCCCAACCCAAGCCCACCCGGGGTGGTGGCTTAGGCGTTTTACCTCAACCCACACCCCAACCCAAGCCCCATACCCCATATTCTTATCTATTGCAAAATTTGCATGACCTGGCTTTTGCTGTTCTTTTTTTATTTAGTTACTTTATCATTGCTTTTATCTGATTTAATACAAACTAGTGATTTTCCCGCATTTCGCGGCGTGCATTCAGTAGGTATTCGTTCGGCTTATTACGTTATCGACATTCGCTATAGTAATCAAAAGAGAAAACCTTACATCGATTGAAAACAATAGAAACGAATATCGATACTGCGACCGATGTTGTTTAGTTGATAACAGTTTGGTTGATTTGCGTTTTATGTTTATTTTTTTCAACATTGCCATATAAACTTTAATGAAAATGGCTATTCTGCCGCTATTGTAACAAAACGAACCAAAACCGACTAAACAACATTTGTATCGGTACTTGTATTTATTTTATTGCTTTTGCTTCTGATAAACTAAGATTGTATCGCTACCATACCGTTCCGAACAGAACAACCGTACTGGTATGTGTTGATTTTTATGTTTTCTTGTTTAATAACAAATATCGTGCCGCTGCCATAGTGAACCGAACTAAAACCAAAAAAACATCAATTTGGTACCGATATTTATTTTTGTTGTTTTTCTTTCAATAAACTGACATCGTATTGCTAACGTACCGTACAAAATGACATCAGTACTGATACCTATATTCATTTTTATGGTTTCTAGTTTCAAAAATCTTTCATTAATACAACTCTTTTTGTGATGATAAATGAATATCGGTATTAGTGCCATGACAACCTGGACTCATCGATACCGTTCGAACAACGTCGGTGTGGGTACCCGTGTTCGGTTTATCGTTTTTGGTTGATATAAAACACATATTGATTTCTATACCTAGTGCATGAATTGTACCGGTACTGTAATGAACCGATACCAATCCAATACCCGCGGTAACGTATCTTCATAATGAGCGGGAAAATAACTTGGCATGCTAAAAAAACATAGATACAGATTTAGATATATTTTTTATTTGAAAAGTTAACGAACGTACGTTATCACTAAAAAATCATATTGAATGCTAAATACAATATTACTATTAAAAGATTAAAAAACACAAATATCTAAGAATTATCAATTACTTCAAAAAAATAATAAATTGTTTGTTTATGTTTGAAAAAAATATGTAAAATCAATTAAAGAGATGATAATAAATGAATTAAAACTTAAAAAGAATTAATACTAAAAACCTATGATCACTGCTCATGTTAACTTTGTATTAATATGTATAATGTATAATGTATTTTTTTAATATGTGTGGGTCTTTTTTTTGTTAGATTATTACGTATTTTTCTTTAATAAAAATCAATGAACAAATGTTTAGCTCACTGTTAGCAAGTTAAAGTCGTTATAGGAATCGTAGTACATCAACCGAAAAAAGTAATTAATATACGTTTGAAAATATAAAGTTACATTGTGATTCCCCAGTCAAAAATCGTCATTGCTTGTTTGTAAGCGGCTAGTTGATAATAGAAAAAATAGGTTGCGAGTGAAATCAAAGAAGATGTGTTATAGTATATGGCGATTGGTGGGAAGAGCCCGATTTTTTATCTTGCCATGGCCAATTTTTTTAAACCTTTTTTTAGACGGCCCTGCAAAATGGCCTTCACTTGAGAAGTGAAAGAAGTGTTTTTTTTTTAACTTTTTTTTTTCCATCTACTTAACTAAGATGCTTAATTGAAAAATGTAAAAAAAATGTATTTACTCTAGTATAGTAATTATGTAATTACTCTATCAGTGTAAAAACACAATTTTTTTTTTAGATTTTAGGACTAAAATACGTGTTTGACAAGATTGAAAAAAAATTAAAAAAAAATGCATCTCCTTCACTTCTCATGTTAAGGCAAATTTATATGTTAATACTCGTTTGTATCGGAACCTAACCCTAAATATAAAAACTATCACTTGTTTTTCTTTTGTTACAAGGCATTTGTTGTTTTTAGTTCAGTCATTCAATTATGTAAGAAGTAACAGAATTAAGAAGATCTTACGATCCTATGAAAAATCATACACTTGCTTCGATTCTATGCATTATCAAGACATGAAACTTTACTTCAAAAAAATCTTAATCATCGTGCATATACCGTTTTGATTAGCCAATTGGTTAATGAATGAGATAAGATTGATAACTTATACATAATTATAATTATGTATTTTATAACAGAATAAAGAACTCAAAAACTAATATTAGATTATGGGGTGTGGAGGGGTTTGGGTTGGAGATATTGCTTAACACAGGGCAGGTGTGGGCTTCAACAGTCTACACCCAAAAAAGTGGCGTGTGGAAGGGACGTGGCCAGACCGTCGTTGGGGTGCCATGCCTAACGGCTAGCCAAACGGTCATCAACACTCAACCAACCATTGTCAGCCACGTCACCCAACGCTTAGGGGCGGACCCACATAGAGTGGGTCGGGTTCCCTGGACCGACCCCAGTGTTTAAAAAAAATAGTAGATTCGGTATATTAAATTGTATAAGGACCCCATAAATACAATTAAATGGACACCATACAAAGAAAAGAAAACTTGGTGTAGTGGTAAATCTTATTCTTTACCTACAAGAGGTCATGAGTTCAATCCTTGTATAGCTCGTTTTTCCTAGTTTTTTTTATCTAGTTCAAACCTCGCTATGACCCGACCCGAATGAGGACCGACCCGAAAATTTTAACATTTTGTTATGAAAATTTTGAACACCGAAAAAAATGGACCCCCTTGAAAAAAATCCTGGGTCCGCCACTGTCAGCGGCCCACGCCAAACAATATTACCACGTCAAGCGGGCAACGCCCACCAAAATGCCAACCGGGGTAGAGCACCCAACGTTAAAGGGCCAAAACGCCCACACCAAAACGCCCATACCCACTACTCTTAGTTTTTTTGAATAAAGGGTAAATTATTTTTTGAGTCTCTATGTTTTGAGTGTTTTAACCATTTGAGTCCAAAATCAAAATGTTTAACGCCCTGAGTCCGTATAGCCACTTTTCCTAACCATTTGAGTCCAAATTTCTAATACCATCCAGAATGTCTATTAACTCTAAGGGCATTTTAGTCGATTACACCAAATGTACAAGTCAATAATGCACAATGTATTTACAAGTTAAATTACCCATTTTATTATTATATATACACACAAACAAACATACATCCTGACTCTCTCTCTCTCTTCCTTATCTCTTTCAACTAAACCACCCCCACCACTCCTTCCTCAAACTCTCCCCCTCCCTCTCTCTCTCTAAAAACACAACCTTTAACCTTCTCTCTCTTAATGAAACAATACAGCAACAACGACTATTGGTGGTGATGAATGGCAGAGGAACTGGTGGTACGATGGGATTGATGGTGATGAACGACGGTGAGTTTTCCGATGTGGGTTTAATGGATGATGGGTTTGATGGTGATTTGATATGGTGATGGACGTGTTTAATGGTGTTTCTGATGTGGGTTTGAAGGACGACGGGTTTGATGGTGAGTTTTCGGATGTGGGTTTGATGGACGTCGGGGTTGATGAAAGGCGGCGGAGGTGAGTTTTCCGATGTAGTGAAGAACGACTGGAAACTTGATGGTGGTTTTGAACCCTCAGAACTGGCAACTCCATCTAAAATTATGTTTGTGATTAGAAAATCAAAGATGTGATTATTTGGGTTGGGAGGCGCTGGGTGGTGAGTTTTGATGGTGAATGTGCAATAGTGGTGGGTGGTGTGGTGATGATGGTGGAAATCATCAACGCCATCACCTCTGACCACTAACACCAATACACCACCTCTGCGTCGCCACCCCATCCATCCGTCACCACCATTCTCTGCATAAAGTCAGGCTGTATAGGTATGGGTTCGTGATTTAGTACTACCGTATTCTGCATTGGAAATCAAACAAAAACATAGATCTGTATTAATCGAACGACTTAAAGTGCGAACTGAAATTAAATCCGGAAATCAAACGAAAATACGGATCTGTATGAATTGAACGAAAAGGAATCCTAATGTACCAGTGACTTCAATAAGATTGCCATGGATGTCGTGAGTCGTCATCTATGAATGATTGTTTGATAATCGAATTTAAGATGATGATTATATAGGCTGATGATTCTGTTTGCAATTAAAGTTGTTGGTAAATTAGTACGTGTACGACACCCTAGAACAATCTAACTCTCTTGTCTTTGAATCTCAATTTCAACCACCTCACCCTAGAACAATCTAACTATCTTGTCTTTGAATCTCAATTCTAACCACCTCCATACTCATCTAATATCATACTATGCTTCTGCGAATGTTGTCTACAGAGAGAGAGAGAGAAGGGTAATTCGGTCACTTGACTCGATTGGTGTTGATTCAGATCTTGATTCAGAATATGTGTATATATTTAATAATAGTTTTAATAATATTAAAATGGTTTTTTAAGTACAATGGGTAATTTGGTCATTTAACAAAAGTTAACAGAATAATTCTAACAGTATTAGAAATTTGGACTCAAATGATTAAGAAAATTGGCTATAGAGACTCGGGGCATTAAACATTTTGATTTTAGACTTAAGTGTTTAAAACCCTCAAAACACAGGGACTCAAAAAGTAATTTATGAATTTATAATCATTATCCATTATACTAAACATCCATAAATCAATACAAATATATTCGTTAATTTACTTCATCCATGATAAGCTTAGGCAAGAGGTGCATACAAACATCATTAAAACTATATTCTACTTATCTTAAATATAATTGCACTAGGTTAGAGTCCGCGTGTATACGCGGTTTAACAAAAGATTAAGATTAATAAGAAAAAAAAACTTAATATAAATAAAATACACTTAAAAAACACACATGATAGGTAAAAAATACAACCAATGATTCAAATTTCACTAAAACATTCCTTATACACCACATTGCTTGTCTTGTTTTTTAAATCGCCATCATTATCTAATATATAAGTAACACACGGTATTAACACATAGCAATACTTTGAATGTTTAATGTCTTGATTGAAACTAAAGGTAAAAGTGTATAACAGAAAGTTAAATATATTACATAAGTCCAGTGACAAAGTGAAACTACAAATATAATCCGGATACATATAAAAACGCTGACATGTTTTGATCTTAAACACGTCGAGCAATAGTTTTCCATTTTTACATAAGGAAATGACCCGTTGTGACTTTTTTTAATTAAAACGCTTCAAGCATATATAATTATAGTGAATTCAATATAGTTGATGTTATGGGCATGTTTGGCTAGGCTTATTTAACTGAGAAAGGACTTTTTGTTCAAAAGAATTATTGACTTATGACTTTTTGAAAAGTAGTTTTTAAAAAAGTGTTTGGATAAGCTTATATGGTAGGAAAAGTCAATAATCCAAAAAGTTCTGAAAAGTCAGGATATTCTAGCTTTTTAAAATGATTTTTCCACCTTAGCCAAAAAGTTATTTTCCTTTATCCAAACATTCAGTCAATAGGTTGTTTTAAAAGCTTAGCCAAACATGCCCTATTTAGCAACGTTTTCACGACCGGACCGGACTGGCTGGTCGGACTGGTCGAACCGGGAACCGTGGTATACACCGGTCCGGTTTAGGGTGCATAACCGTTTTGAAAGTGGCCGGCAGGTTTGACCGGCGGCCAGAGGTCAAACCAGAAATCCGGCGTTCGAACCGGGGGCCGGGGCTTGAACGGAATTGAGGTTTTGGTGCATAAAAATCAGATCTTGATGGGGAGGAAGACGGATTTGAAACTGGTACGAGAGAATCGACAAGAAAATGCCAATAATGGACGTGAAATTAGATTTTCATTTACCTTCTTTTTCATTGTTTGGGGGAGTTGTTTGCCAGAATTTTCCGATGGATGGATGGGCATGGATATTTGTGTGCTTAGAAACTAGATATGTTTGTATTTATTATTTATTTTTATTTGAGATTTCTAATATTTTATAAATTATTTCTACCATATAGCTGATAGCCCTACGTACTGATTAAAAGATTGTTAGTATCAAACATTGGAATGGCATTTCTTCATTTCAAATATTAACTACAAAATTGATAATGGTAAAAATAATAAAAGTTAAGTTTTATTTATTTTCTTGAGTTTTTATTATAGAGTAAACTTCCGTTTTGCGTCCTGTGGTTTGGTCACTTTAACGTTTTTGCTCCAAATCTTTAAAAATAGCCATTTGACTCCCTGATGTTTAGCTTTTTTTTGCCAGTTTGCTCCCCGCCTCTAACTCCATCCAAATTGTTTGTTTTTCCATTTTGCTCCCCGCAGGGAGCAAACTGGCAACAAAACCAAAACATCAGGGAATAAAATGGCTATTTTTAAAGGTTTGGGGCAAAACCGTTAAAATAACCAAAACACAGGGAGCAAAACAGAAGTTTGCTCTTTATTATATTATATATTTATAAATTATATATTGGCATCGGGTTCGTAAATCCGGTCCGACCAGTGAACCAGTAAGATGACCGGTTCGTTGTCCGGTCCGGTTTTAAAAACATTGCTATTTAGGTGATTATTTTACCATTTCTCTATAATTGGTTGGATGCCACATGATACTTTTTAAATGGTTCTTACAGTTTGTACACAAAATATGATTTGTATTTGATCTACTTTTTTTCTTGAATGTAAATTATATTACTTTAATTATTTATATTAAATTTTATTTAGAAAGATATATAGCATGGGTATTATACTTCATAAAAACTTACTAGCTTAATGTATATATTAAGTTAAAACTATAATAGTTCAAAAAACAATAAAGACAATAGAATTGAATAATTTATGATATACAAAATGGTCTCAATGGACAGAAGATTGAATGTTGGCAGCCATGCAATGACCTTAATAGTCATAAAAATATTTCTTATATATAGGGAATCAAACATAAGCTGATAAACAACAAGCACTCTAAATATACCATTAATGGAGAACACATTTGCAGAGCTTGTGTTCATCCCTGCACCAGCAGTTGGTCATATAATGTCCGCCATGGAGATGGCAAAAGTCCTCGTGAACCGTCATCAAAGCCTCTCTGTAACCGTTTTTCTCATGAACCCTCCTTTATCCATGTTGGCTCTCTCAACCTACATCGAATCATTGGCTAAAAAAGCTATCGAACGAATTCGATTCATCAAACTCCCTCAAGATCAAACACCACCAAAACTCGACTCCAAAGCTCCCTTGATGTCCTTTTATGAGTTCATCAACAGTCATTGCAAATATGTCAAAAATATATTGGAAGAGATGATAAATCAAAGCAGTTCCCGTAGGGTGGTTGGGTTGGTCGCTGACTGGTTCTGCACCGGCATGATAGATGTTGCTAATGAATTTAATCTTCCCTCATATGTGTACTTCACCTCAAGTGCTGCTTTTCTTGGCTTTAAGTTGCATTTTGAGACACTATATGTGGATCAGAAGCAAGATCTTTTGGAGTTGGCTAACTCGGAAAGTGAGAGTTATTCCGAGCTTTGTTAATCCGGTGCCCATGAGGGTTTTTCCGGAGCTGTACCAGAAGCAAGACGGGTTGGACTTTCTGATTTGTGCTATTGGGAGCATGAGAAAGGCTAAAGGGATCTTGATTAATACATTCTTGGAGTTGGAAACACACGCGATCAATTGGTTTTCGGGCACTAACTTCCCACCCGTGTATCCGGTGGGACCCTTACTCAATCTAGACAGTGTAGCTGGAAAAGCCGATGACACGAATGTGTTTAGGTGGTTGGACAGTCAACCATGGGCGTCAGTGGTGTTGTTGTGTTTTGGGAGTATGGGATGCTTTGACGAGGCCCAGTTGAAGGAGATTGCACGTGGTTTAGAACGTAGTGGTCATCGTTTTGTGTGGTCCGTACGCCGACCTCCTCCACAAGAGAAATCATTTGAAGTGCTCCAAGATGATTATGATGATCCGAGAGTAGTGTTGCCAGATGGTTTCCTCGAGCGCACCTCGGGAGTAGGGAAAGTGATTGGATGGGCCCGGCGGGTGTCGTTGTTGGCAAACGAAGCAGTGGGGGGATTCGTGTCCCACTGTGGGTGGAACTCAATGATAGAGAGCTTGTGGTTTTGTAACACCTCAAATTTTTGTGTCCAATGATGTGTTAACACGTGTCATTTGTTTACACGTGGCATCTATAATGAATAAAGGACTAATTTTGACAAACCTTGAAAGTATATAAATTCGAGGGTTATAAAATGTCAACAAAGGTAAATATACTGTATAGTATCCCTAAATAATGCTTAAACCTTCAAACGAATAAATTATAGATCGTACAAATATAAAACGCGGAAGAAAGTGAGAGATTACAAACTACAGGGGTTAACTGTGTCAACATGTTTAATAATACCTCTGAGTGACCCTTTAACGTTCCCAAGACTTTGTAACGGTATTATACCCTCACTAAAATAATATATATAAATTTCGCGAAGTTTCGATATGAAACAAGAAAGATACGATCAAATTCGTAGAAGAAGGGTTAAAAGCGTCAACAGTGAGAGTTAAGGCTTTCCAATATAAATAATAAATAAACCGGGGACTTAATAATGCGGGTAATTAACACGAGGCCCCTATCGGTAAATAACCGAGGGCCAAACCGCAAAGTTACCCCTTCAAAACCGAAAGGTCAGGCGAATCATTACGAAAGATTTCGTTATTAATGGCCAGATTCTGTAATAATTACAAAAAAGATTTAAAAATTCAGAAAATATGACCTTAGGCGACCCGCGTAAGGTTTCAACATAAGTTGAGGCGGGCCGCGAGCCTCCTCTATTTCGCGTCTGATTTTTGAACTTTAGGCGACCCGCGTTAAAATGGCATGGAACTCCCATGCGGGCCGCGTAAAGTGCCCAGATGCAGAAACCTTGTAACTACTTGGCTTTTGGCACTTTTGAACGATCATTTGATCAATTATGGCAGCATGGGTGCCCCCTACTCGACCCATACACCCTAGGACACATGCCATTCATCCCATTTCAGTTGTAGAGTGATGTGGAGTGATCTTGAGCTTGGTCTTTGGCTATAAATAGCAAGGCATATGTTCATAAGTTCACCACAACACAAACACTCTCATCTGACTATTTCTAAGGCATACAAGTCTTCTTCTCTGCTATATATTCAAGCCTTAGCTTCTGTAAGTTACTTTGATCATTCATACTTCAGTTTTTGCTTAGTTCTTAGCTAAAAACTCAACCGTCGTAACTAACGGTTGTCATTACAATATCTTGCAAATGGTTCAGTCTTATGACGAATCAAAAGTGGTTATGAGTTGGTATTTATATGGGTATTAAACCTCTAAAATGGTTCCCCCTGATCACCACTCTAACTATGTCAATTATCGAGTCAAACGTGCGGTTAAAAAGTCAACAGAAAGCTATTTTAGCAATTTAAGCATAATCTGTGATATATATGTTATGGAACCTGTTTTGATAATCATAAAACATGATAATAAGTATATAAACATGTTTGCGCTCGTTTGAATCGATCATTTACTATATAGAACCGGTTCGGAGCCGAAAGTCGCAAAAGTTTGACTTTTGCTTTGACTTCAGTTCTGACCCGTTTTAGTAAGGTATAAATATACCTTAGGACTCTCTTAGGACCAGGTCACATGTTGGTATAAGCCTCTGTGGTCGGTTCATGAGTTATCCGAGTCTTTTACGCAATTCCGTCATTCGCCTAAAAGTTGACCGTAACGGCCTTTTAAAAATTAAAACGAGTATTTCGAACACGTGAACGGACCAAAACCTTGCTTGTTAAATTATAAGCATGTCCCTGAAGTTTCACGTCAATCCGAGGTCTAGAATGAGAGTTATGCTAAAAGGCGCACTTTTAAGAAAGTTTTACAATTAACGGCGCAATTAGCATAACGCCCATCTAACCCAAGTTTTCGTCACCAGAACTTTTACCAACTGTGGTAAAATAATATTTTGGGAATTTTAAAGATTTTTAATAATTTTTACCTTGCTCATAACCTGCGGTTATGGCTACGGTTCGGTAAATACCGAATATGCCCTTTTTGGCCAAAACGGGAGTTCTACAAGGTCTTTTGACCCGATTCCAGTTGCTACTGGTTTTAAATAATAAATAAAGTATTTTGAGCTTTATAAACTGTTCGGGAAACTCAGATTTCCTGTAGAACTCGAAAATCCCTTTTAAAGTCTTTAAAATGACCAAAAAGCCCCTACGGGGCATAATATTAACTTAAACTCGTTACGGGCATTACGGAAGGTATCCTATTGATACCAAAATACTTTTAAGGCATATTGACTTAGGAAATAAGCGTACGACTCTTATGGATTAACCATTTCGCCTATTTGCGCACACGGTACGGCCCACGGAACTAGTTTTCGTGCAATAGCCGATATGGGTCAAATTATACTATTTGAACCCCAAAGTCCAGAGTATGAACTAAAAACCCTTATAAAACAAGTCACTGAACTTGTTGGGTCCAAATCATACTCCATTCTCGGTTTTCGCCTTTTCGTGCGAATTAACCATATCTATATATCGGAATCAACCGGTTTAAGCTACGGCTAATACAAGGACAGTTAGGATTCTAAGAGGTTAATTAAAAACCTTCGTTCCAGATTAGGAGCCCCAGTAAAAGCTATCGGTGACTTGATCTAAATTAAGGATTAATACTTGCAAAGGTAAATACTTTTGACTTATTTCCCCTATATGGGCTTGGGTTACGGTATATTAATACCGCTTGATTGAGCATTATATACTTCCATCGCTTAGGTGGTTAATTGATTAAATATGATCGGCTCATTTAAACAGTTTTGTTGCTTATAAGCCTTTGGGGGGTTTAATGACCGTTGTCCCGGATATCCTTGGCATCATTTTACGAAATGGCCACGACCATCGACATCCCGGTGTAGGCGTACACCCGGTATAAAGTGTCGACATTAAAACTAAAAGACGTAGCCGTTGGTTTCTGTACTACGGTTTTACGCAAACGTGGTGTGTCTATAAATCTTTAACCCGGCACGACCCGGGCTACTGAACGCATAAAAGAACATGTAAAACGTTCACAAGATCATTATGAATTTTCCCAAGTTATAAAAGAGTTTGTGCCTTGTGCATTCAAATCAATTTTAATAAACATTTTCAAATGTGACAGTTGAATGTATTTACCAGTGTAAACTGACGTATTTTCCCCAAAAAGATTAAGTGCAGGTATCTAAACGTAATTGGCTGGTATTAGCTCCCTAGCGTCGGGATAAGCCTCGCAAGCTTGATTGCAGTATCTGATGGAACAATACTTTATGATTAATTACGATCCACTGTGGATATTCAACTTCTGTAATACATTTTGATATTACAATCAGAGGTTGAAATTATATATTTAACTTATGCTTCCGCTGTGCATTATATAATTGTGTGGTTTGACTATATTGTTGCCAACATCGTCACGGTAATCCCCCACCGGGCCCACCGGTGAGACACGTGGAAATCGGGGTGTGACAGGTTGGTATCAGAGCCAACATTGAGTGAATTAAACACTAACCTAATGTGTTTAATCTCAGTGACACAATTGCACATACTTGAGTCTAGACAATAACTTAGGACAAATTCGGATTATTACTCCTTTTTGTCTTTATTTTTCGATTTGATTTTAATAAGTTTTGGAGCAGGAAAATGCCACCTGTTATATTCCGAGGAAGAGGAAGGGGAAGAAGAGGCCGAGGAGAAATCGTGACACATCACGATCAAGAAGCTGGACCATCTGGTACAAGACATCCTTCGATGACAAGGAGCGAAGAGCCACAACGACGAAGAGATCTTTACGAACCCGCGAGGCATTCCACTTCGCACAGCTCGACGCCATCCTACCGGCACTCCTTTGGGCCAGATTCAGAAAATAATCCCAACAACCCACAACCTTCCTTCATACCTCTACAACGTTCGGTATCGCACCGAAACTACGACGACCCTAGTCCATACTACGTAGCTCAGTTTAATCCGGCTGACTACATACAGGAACCTTCAGGTTTTGTTCCACTAGGGCCACAAGACCATTTTTCTGAAGATCCCATGGAGGAAGATGAGGATCCAACTGAACCAGCTCGTGGTACGCCCACGCATCCGATAGAAGTATCCGATGGATCTTCATATCATGGTCCGCAGTATCAAGGCCCAGATAGCTTTATGGCCTTGTTTGACCGACATGAGTGGTACAACACACCATCTCATCATACACAACAACCGAGACATCCACAGGATCCCTCTGAGGATTCACGCTTTGAGGCAGTTACGCCACCACCTCCGCCACCGGCACAACCAGTAATACCTGATCCGCCGAGGCGTAGGAGGACCAATGCTCGTATGTCTACACGAGGAGGAGGGGGTAACCACTTCAGCACTCCTCGACATTCTAGTAGTAGCCACTATCCGCCACTACAAGAAGAAGGACCTTCAAGTCCTATACAGGAGGCGAACTCCGCACCTACTGCACGAAATTCGCCACCATTTGGGTATGACCAACCCATACCAGCTTACACAGGTCCAACGGCTTACAACCCGTTTGAACCGTCACAAGCACAATACAACTACGGCTATGAGCGCGACCCATATGTGGTGTCGGCAAGATACAATGCGCGCTACCCTGACGGAGCACATGGAAGCATGGGACCACCGGATTACTCAGCTCATGGGTATCCAATACCTCCCAGACCTCCAGTTCCGCATCAAGCGCCGCAACCACGTTTTTCTCCTCCTGAACAGGAAGAAATACTCCATCGACTAGATCGGGTGGAGAGAGAGTTCGAGGAAGAGAAGAAAAGCCACCGAGGATTTCTCAAGGGCTTGGCGAACCTACTAAAGGGCAAGAAGAAGAAACGTGACCACTAGCCCTTAATAGTAGTACTACTGTAATTTCTACTTTGAAATAAGTCCCTGCGTGGACAACTTATCGTATTTCAGTCCCTACGTGGACTTATCTTTAGTCCTTGCATGGACACCTATCTTATATTAGTCCCTGCGTGGACTTGTCACTTATTTTAAAGCCTCTATGGAGGTATGTATTAATTGAAAGACCCGTTTAGGGCAATATGTAATTGTATTTGAGATTTTGGAATGTATGTTATGAGTTTTGTTTTAATATATATAAAAATAAATCAAAACCATTCCTTTTACATTTGATCTGCCTAATAAAGAATCTTAAGGGGGTGAAACCTAGCTTGGGGTCTTTTAAGATCAGTCAAGATGGTACGACCTAGCTGAAAAGATTCTGATTCCCTGTTAACCTCTGTACGCATGTTAACATTCATGGCAGATGTGATTCGTTATAATCACGCACGTCATTCTTATACAATAATCCTTTGAGGATTTCAAAACCCAACTAAATGATATATAGATCGTGGGTTAAATCACCAACAAAGGTGATCAATATTATAAAGACATCCATTTAGCGATGCAATGCCTACGGGCCTATATTATAAAGACATCCATTTAGCGATGCAATGCCTACGGGCCTATATTATAAAGACATCCATTTAGCGATGCAATGCCTACGGGCCAGTATTATAAAAGACATCCATTAGTGATGCATTGCCTACGGGCCAACATATTAAAGCATCCACTAGTGATGCAGTGCCTACGGGCAAGAATTATTAAAACATCCATTAGTGATGCAGTGCCTACGGGCCAGTATTATTAAAACATCCATTAGTGATGTAGTGCCTACGGGCCAACCATATTAAGACATCCATTAGAGGTGTAGTGCCTATGGGCCATAATAATTGTCTTATAAGACAAAAGGCAGTAGTAGTCTATGACTCTCTGTCAGAAAGAGATAAAAGAACTACGGTTCAACTCTCTATGCCTTTGATTCTCTGGAATCTCGGCTAGTATTATAAAACATCATCGTGATTAGGCTTTATGCCGCCGATACTATTTATATAGTTAAAATAGGATATATTCAAATCCTAATATTTAATGAGTTAATAAGTTAACCGAATATGGTCTCTGTACCATGGTTGACAAATTGTCATAAAAGACAATCACATAATAATCTCCTAAAGTAAAATTTTGTTATCTTCTGTAACAGATTCAAGTTACGATGGCGGATCCCAATGGAGAGAACAGCCACACGAATGAAGATGACTATGACAATGCGTCAGTACATTTGACAGGCGCACAGCTAAAGGCTCTGATCAACAATGCTGTCCAGGCAGCTATTGATCGTCAAAATACTGAGTCTCAAGGCAGATCTGTGTCAAAACCACCCTCTAAACCAAAGACACACTCCAAACCACCCTCTGAACCCAAGAAAGATGACGACAAGCATTCGTCTACTGAGCATAGCGTTCACCGCGATAGAGAATATACTGATGCGTCCAGTGCTAAGGGTTGCACCTACAAATACTTTGTATCATGTAAGCCCCGTGAATTTACAGGGGAAAAGGGTGCGGTTGATTGTATCACCTGGCTGGACGAGATGGACACGATTGTGGACATCAGCGGGTGCGCTGAGAGGGACGTGGTTAAGTTTGTGTCCCAGTCATTCAAGGGCGAGGCCCTGGCATGGTGGAGAGCTCTGGTGCAGGCTTCAGGTAAGTCTGCCTTGTACAAAATGTCATGGGGGGAGTTTATTACCCTCATAAAAGAAAACTACTGCCCTCAGCACGAGGTTGAGAAGATTGAGGCTGATTTTGTCTCACTGGTGATGACAAACCTGGATTGTCAAGCTTATCTGACAAGCTTTAACACTATGTCACGCCTGGTGCCATATCTTGTGACACCAGAACCAAGAAGAATTGCCCGATTCATTGGGGGCTTAGAGCCGGCAATCAAGGCCAGCGTAAAGGCCTCTAGGCCGACGACCTTCAGGTCAGTTACTGACCTCTCCTTGTCTCTTACACTTGATGCTGTCCGTCTGAGGGCACAAAGGAGCAAGGAGGCTGAAAAGCGAAAGCGTGAGGATGATACCTCACGAAAGTCCGGTAAAAAGCACCGTGGAAACGGTGAGGGCAAGAGAGGGTCGGAGGCAAAGAAGGAGGGGCAAGCTGACGGAAGACCTTACTGCAAGGTCTGCAAGAAACCTCACTCCGGGAAGTGTAGGTTTGTGTCTGGTTCGCAGTCGCAACAAAGGACTCCACCCTGTGGACTATGCAAGTCCAAGGATCATAAGACAGTGGAGTGCAAAAAGATAAAGGATGCAACCTGCTTTAATTGTAATGAAAAGGGGCACATAAAGAGTAATTGCCCGAAATATGCCAAGAAGGCAGAAGAGACGAAGAAATCGAATGCGAGAGTTTTTCGCTTGGATGCAAAGGAAGCGGTCAAGGACGACAATGTGCTTACAGGTACTTTTCTCGTAAATAATATATTTGCAAGAGTACTGTTCGATTCTGGCGCTGATAAGTCCTTTGTAGACCAGAAATTTTGCCAACTACTAAATATGCCAATCAAAACCCTTGACGTGAAATACGAAGTAGAATTAGCAGACGGCACGATAGAAACCGTCTCTACTATTCTAGAAGGATGTGAAATATCCATTAGGAACCATTCTTTTCCTTTATCTCTACTTCCTTTCAAACTTGCGGGTTTTGACATCGTGCTAGGCATGGACTGGTTATCCCATAACCAGGCCCAAATCATTTGCGGCAAGAGGCAAATAGTCTTAAAGACTCCGAGTGGTGAATCTCTTACCATTCGAGGGGATACGCATTACGGATTGCCCGAAGACGTCTCTATGCTGAAAGCTTCAAGGTGTTTGAACAGAGGCTGTGTAATTTACATGGCTCAGGTGATAATTGAAGAACCAAAGCCGAAGATCGAGGATCTTCCTGTCATTTCTGAATACCCCGAGGTTTTTCCTGAAGAACTACCTGGTTTGCCACCAGATAGACAAGTGGAGTTCAGAATTGACATCATTCCTGGAGCAGCTCCGATAGCAAGAGCACCTTACAGATTAGCGCCAACGGAAATGAAAGAACTGAGGACCCAGTTGGATGAACTGCTGGCGAAAGGTTTTATCAGACCTAGTTCATCTCCCTGGGGAGCTCCTGTCCTATTTGTAAAGAAGAAGGACGGATCGATGCGGTTGTGCATCGACTATAGAGAACTGAATAAAGTTACCATAAAGAACAGATATCCTTTACCAAGGATCGATGATCTGTTCGACCAGCTGCAAGGAGCAAGCTACTTCTCCAAGATCGACTTAAGGTCGGGTTATCATCAACTAAGGGTCAGAGATGAAGATGTACACAAGACTGCATTTAGGACTCGCTATGGTCATTACGAGTTCCTAGTGATGCCTTTTGGGCTCACAAATGCACCGGCTGCATTCATGGATCTCATGAATCGCGTGTGCAAGCCGTATTTAGATAAATTCGTCATAGTCTTCATAGACGATATCCTGATCTATTCTAAAAGCCAAGATGACCACGAGAAGCATCTCCGTTGCATTCTCGAATTACTACAGCGTGAGAAACTCTACGCCAAATTCTCGAAATGTGAATTCTGGCTACGAGAAGTCCAGTTTTTAGGACACATTGTGAGTAAGCGTGGTATCCAAGTGGATCCCGCTAAGGTAGAGGCAGTCATGAACTGGCAAGAGCCAAAGACGCCTACCGAGATCCGTAGTTTCCTGGGATTAGCAGGATATTACCGGAGATTTATTGAGAATTTTTCAAGGATTGCTGCGCCCTTGACTTCCTTGACCAAGAAGAAAGAAAAGTACATTTGGGGCCCGAAGCAGCAAGAGTCCTTTGAAATACTGAAGCAGAAGCTAAGCAACGCACCTGTGTTAACATTACCGGAAGGTACAGATGAATTCGTAGTTTACTGCGATGCATCACACACGGGCATGGGGTGTGTGCTTATGCAGAAAGGCAAGGTGATTGCCTATGCTTCAAGGCAATTAAAGGTGCATGAAAAGAATTACACCACCCATGACTTGGAGTTGGGTGCCGTTGTATTTGCACTGAAGTTATGGAGGCACTACCTTTATGGTATTAAATTTGTGATTTATTCTGATCACAAAAGCCTCCAGCACCTGTTCAACCAGAAGGAGTTGAACATGAGACAGCGCCGTTGGATGGAAACCCTGAATGATTATGACTGCGAAATCAGGTACCATCCCGGCAAGGCGAATGTAGTCGCCGATGCATTGAGCAGGAAAGAAAGGGTAAAACCCATTCGAATCAATGCCAAGAGCATTGAAGTTAAAAATAATTTGATTGAAAGGATTTTGGCTGCACAGCGAGAGGCTGTGTTGGAAGCTAATTATCCTAATGAAAAGCTGGGAGTAACTGCGGAGCAGTTGACTCTTAGCAAGGATGGAATTCTTAGGCTGAATGGACGTATATGGGTTCCGATTTATGGGGGACTACGAGATGTTGTTCTCCAGGAAGCCCATAGTTCCAAATACTCAGTCCATCCTGGTGCTGATAAAATGTACCAAGACTTAAAGGCAAATTATTGGTGGATAGGCTTGAAAAAGTCTGTGGCCGCCCATGTAGCAAAGTGCTTGACTTGTGCTCAAGTCAAAGCCGAGCACCAAAAGCCGTCTGGCTTGCTACAACAGCCTGAACTTCCCGAGTGGAAGTGGGAATGCGTAACTATGGACTTCATAACCAAGTTACCCAAAACCAGGAAAGGAAACGATACAATATGGGTCATAGTCGATAGGCTGACTAAATCAGCTCATTTTCTACCCATCAAGGAGACATATAGCTCCGATATGTTAGCCCAACTTTATGTTGATAAGATTGTAGCCTTACACGGCATACCTGTGTCTATTATCTCCGACAGGGATACTAGATACACATCACACTTCTGGAAGAGTTTCCAGCAATCTTTGGGCACGCGTTTGAATTTTAGTACGGCTTACCATCCACAGACGGACGGTCAAAGTGAGCGTACTATCCAAACGCTGGAAGACATGCTTCGTGCATGTGCGATCGATTTAGGTGGTAACTGGGATAAAAACCTACCCCTGATCGAATTCTCCTACAATAATAGCTACCACACCAGCATAAAGGATGCGCCTTTTGAGGCATTATATGGTAGGAAATGTAGATCGCCTGTTTGTTGGGCGGAAGTAGGAGAGGTCCAATTATCGGGACCAGAGATAGTTTTCCAGACAACGGACAAGATTGTCCAGATCCGGGAACGTCTCAAGGCTGCCCGCGATAGGCAGAAAAGCTACGCTGATCCAAAGCGTAAGGATTTTCACTTCGAAGTGGGTGAAAAAGTATTACTTAAGGTGTCACCCTGGAAGGGGGTGATGCGTTTCGGCAAGAAGGGCAAGCTGAGTCCGAGATACATAGGGCCTTTTGAGGTCATTGAACGAGTCGGATCAGTTGCCTATAAACTAAACTTGCCTGAAGAGCTCAATGGAATTCATAATGTATTCCACATCTGCAATCTCAAAAAGTGCTTCGCCGATGAATCACTGGTGATTCCACACACAGATGTGCACATAGATGAGAGCTTAAAGTTTATAGAAAAACCTTTGTCGATCGAGGATCGACAGGTAAAGAAGCTTCGCAGAAAACACGTACCGATCGTTAAAGTCAAATGGGATGCTCGTAGAGGTCCTGAATATACGTGGGAAGTCGAAGCTACAATGAAAGAAAAATACCCCTACTTATTTGAGTAAATCTCGGGTCGAGATTTATTTTAAGGGGGTGAGGATGTAACACCTCAAATTTTTGTGTCCAATGATGTGTTAACACGTGTCATTTGTTTACACGTGGCATCTATAATGAATAAAGGACTAATTTTGACAAACCTTGAAAGTATATAAATTCGAGGGTTATAAAATGTCAACAAAGGTAAATATACTGTATAGTATCCCTAAATAATGCTTAAACCTTCAAACGAATAAATTATAGATCGTACAAATATAAAACGCGGAAGAAAGTGAGAGATTACAAACTACAGGGGTTAACTGTGTCAACATGTTTAATAATACCTCTGAGTGACCCTTTAACGTTCCCAAGACTTTGTAACGGTATTATACCCTCACTAAAATAATATATATAAATTTCGCGAAGTTTCGATATGAAACAAGAAAGATACGATCAAATTCGTAGAAGAAGGGTTAAAAGCGTCAACAGTGAAAGTTAAGGCTTTCCAATATAAATAATAAATAAACCGGGGACTTAATAATGCGGGTAATTAACACGAGGCCCCTATCGGTAAATAACCGAGGGCCAAACCGCAAAGTTACCCCTTCAAAACCGAAAGGTCAGGCGAATCATTACGAAAGATTTCGTTATTAATGGCCAGATTCTGTAATAATTACAAAAAAGATTTAAAAATTCAGAAAATATGACCTTAGGCGACCCGCGTAAGGTTTCAACATAAGTTGAGGCGGGCCGCGAGCCTCCTCTATTTCGCGTCTGATTTTTGAACTTTAGGCGACCCGCGTTAAAATGGCATGGAACTCCCATGCGGGCCGCGTAAAGTGCCCAGATGCAGAAACCTTGTAACTACTTGGCTTTTGGCACTTTTGAACGATCATTTGATCAATTATGGCAGCATGGGTGCCCCCTACTCGACCCATACACCCTAGGACACATGCCATTCATCCCATTTCAGTTGTAGAGTGATGTGGAGTGATCTTGAGCTTGGTCTTTGGCTATAAATAGCAAGGCATATGTTCATAAGTTCACCACAACACAAACACTCTCATCTGACTATTTCTAAGGCATACAAGTCTTCTTCTCTGCTATATATTCAAGCCTTAGCTTCTGTAAGTTACTTTGATCATTCATACTTCAGTTTTTGCTTAGTTCTTAGCTAAAAACTCAACCGTCGTAACTAACGGTTGTCATTACAATATCTTGCAAATGGTTCAGTCTTATGACGAATCAAAAGTGGTTATGAGTTGGTATTTATATGGGTATTAAACCTCTAAAATGGTTCCCCCTGATCACCACTCTAACTATGTCAATTATCGAGTCAAACGTGCGGTTAAAAAGTCAACAGAAAGCTATTTTAGCAATTTAAGCATAATCTGTGATATATATGTTATGGAACCTGTTTTGATAATCATAAAACATGATAATAAGTATATAAACATGTTTGCGCTCGTTTGAATCGATCATTTACTATATAGAACCGGTTCGGAGCCGAAAGTCGCAAAAGTTTGACTTTTGCTTTGACTTCAGTTCTGACCCGTTTTAGTAAGGTATAAATATACCTTAGGACTCTCTTAGGACCAGGTCACATGTTGGTATAAGCCTCTGTGGTCGGTTCATGAGTTATCCGAGTCTTTTACGCAATTCCGTCATTCGCCTAAAAGTTGACCGTAACGGCCTTTTAAAAATTAAAACGAGTATTTCGAACACGTGAACGGACCAAAACCTTGCTTGTTAAATTATAAGCATGTCCCTGAAGTTTCACGTCAATCCGAGGTCTAGAATGAGAGTTATGCTAAAAGGCGCACTTTTAAGAAAGTTTTACAATTAACGGCGCAATTAGCATAACGCCCATCTAACCCAAGTTTTCGTCACCAGAACTTTTACCAACTGTGGTAAAATAATATTTTGGGAATTTTAAAGTTTTTTAATAATTTTTACCTTGCTCATAACCTGCGGTTATGGCTACGGTTCGGTAAATACCGAATATGCCCTTTTTGGCCAAAACGGGAGTTCTACAAGGTCTTTTGACCCGATTCCAGTTGCTACTGGTTTTAAATAATAAATAAAGTATTTTGAGCTTTATAAACTGTTCGGGAAACTCAGATTTCCTGTAGAACTCGAAAATCCCTTTTAAAGTCTTTAAAATGACCAAAAAGCCCCTACGGGGCATAATATTAACTTAAACTCGTTACGGGCATTACGGAAGGTATCCTATTGATACCAAAATACTTTTAAGGCATATTGACTTAGGAAATAAGCGTACGACTCTTATGGATTAACCATTTCGCCTATTTGCGCACACGGTACGGCCCACGGAACTAGTTTTCGTGCAATAGCCGATATGGGTCAAATTATACTATTTGAACCCCAAAGTCCAGAGTATGAACTAAAAACCCTTATAAAACAAGTCACTGAACTTGTTGGGTCCAAATCATACTCCATTCTCGGTTTTCGCCTTTTCGTGCGAATTAACCATATCTATATATCGGAATCAACCGGTTTAAGCTACGGCTAATACAAGGACAGTTAGGATTCTAAGAGGTTAATTAAAAACCTTCGTTCCAGATTAGGAGCCCCAGTAAAAGCTATCGGTGACTTGATCTAAATTAAGGATTAATACTTGCAAAGGTAAATACTTTTGACTTATTTCCCCTATATGGGCTTGGGTTACGGTATATTAATACCGCTTGATTGAGCATTATATACTTCCATCGCTTAGGTGGTTAATTGATTAAATATGATCGGCTCATTTAAACAGTTTTGTTGCTTATAAGCCTTTGGGGGGTTTAATGACCGTTGTCCCGGATATCCTTGGCATCATTTTACGAAATGGCCACGACCATCGACATCCCGGTGTAGGCGTACACCCGGTATAAAGTGTCGACATTAAAACTAAAAGACGTAGCCGTTGGTTTCTGTACTACGGTTTTACGCAAACGTGGTGTGTCTATAAATCTTTAACCCGGCACGACCCGGGCTACTGAACGCATAAAAGAACATGTAAAACGTTCACAAGATCATTATGAATTTTCCCAAGTTATAAAAGAGTTTGTGCCTTGTGCATTCAAATCAATTTTAATAAACATTTTCAAATGTGTCAGTTGAATGTATTTACCAGTGTAAACTGACGTATTTTCCCCAAAAAGATTAAGTGCAGGTATCTAAACGTAATTGGCTGGTATTAGCTCCCTAGCGTCGGGATAAGCCTCGCAAGCTTGATTGCAGTATCTGATGGAACAATACTTTATGATTAATTACGATCCACTGTGGATATTCAACTTCTGTAATACATTTTGATATTACAATCAGAGGTTGAAATTATATATTTAACTTATGCTTCCGCTGTGCATTATATAATTGTGTGGTTTGACTATATTGTTGCCAACATCGTCACGGTAATCCCCCACCGGGCCCACCGGTGAGACACGTGGAAATCGGGGTGTGACAGGTTTGGTGTACCAACAACTACATTGCCGATATATTGTGAGCAACAGATGAATGCGTTTGAAATGGTGGTGGATCTGGGACTAGCAGTTGACTTGAAATTGGATTATAAGATCAATGTGATAAATCCGGAGGGCGATACGGTCATTGTGATGGCAGAGGAGATAGAGAGGGGGATAAGAAGTGTAATGGAGGATAACGAGATGAGAGCAAAAGTGAAAGAGATGAGCAATATGAGCAGGGCAACAGTGGTTGAGGGTGGTTCATCATATACTTCGGTTGGATACCTCATTAAAGATATGATGAGAAATATCATATAAGTTTGAGTATTGTAAGCTTTACTAATCTACTATTAGTTATATCCTAATGTTTTCTGGTAGGAAGCAAGGCCGAAAATGTAAAATTGCAAGTTTTATTTTTACGTGTTTTTAAATTATTATATGCTTGTGATTTATATTGGGATCTTAGTTTTGCATAAACCATCCTTTAAAAACCAATAAAAAGATATACAACAATTGGTTGCCATTGTGTGTGACGTGGTCGCTTCATCGGGGTGTGGTTAGTAACCATCAATGGCAAACACTGTTGTAGAGCTGGTGTTCATCCCTGCTGACGGGTGGTCCGTAGGACAACCCTTAAATGTTATAAAACGATAAATATCTCACGCTTAATTTGGTTAGATGTTAGAATGTGATAACTACGGTGAGCTTGACGATGCAGGTATAAAAGAGTATAAATACGTGGTTTTATGGTGCTCGGATGGGATCTCGAACTTGACGGAAGCAAGTAGGAACAATGAAGACTTGAGAAAAACAACAAAGGGGGCATTTCTAGGCGGTGCCATAGCCTACGGCTGGCGCCGTAGGTTACGACGCTGACTTGCGCAAAACTTGTAACTGTCGAGTTTAATGGGGTTTTATTATGTCTTTTCACATCCAATCATTCCCAACCGTTTCCACAGCAGTTCCAGGCGAATTTTGGCTTCTTGTTGGTGAAAAACATGATTCGAAACAATTGTGCTTGTGTTTTGATTCCTATGAACATTGATATGTGTTTGATGATGATTTACCAAGGCATGAGTGGCTAAACTATTGGTGATCATCTTAGATTGAAGGTTTGTTTGAGACATTTGTGTTCTTGTTCGTATTTCTAGAATAATTGACTTGCAATTTGTGTTTGTTTATTATGGTGTGTTATGTTTGTTTGTAAATTGTTGATTGATGTTTTAATCTTATTCTAAACCATACGTTCTTGGTGTCGTTGGCAATCGAGATATCATAGGAGAGTTTAGGTTAGATGTTGATTTATTGGTCATCAGGTAACAACCTCGCATTCTTGTAATCTGAGTACTTAGTTCCCTTTTATCACAAACAAATAAATACACGTGAGCCATGTCTATGTTAGAAGTTTTGTGTGGGCAGAAACTCGCTTATTGGTTTAATCATGTCTTGACTACCATCAACATTTGTTTCGGATTTCGATATTTCACGAAGTTGGCGTATAAGTTCATCTTTATATGTTCCAAATGCAGCCTTTCTGTTCTGATTTCAACAGAAAAAGCCTAAACAAAGTTAACAACAGAGAAAAACAACAACGGGATCTTAATAACAATAAGAAATACACAAAAACATGTCCAAAATATTATAACAATCGCACGTTCTCACACTTCATATGCAAAACACAGAGAACTAAAAAGGACCCTATTTCCTAACTCATTAAAAGGGTTTCAAAAGAAATTATATCAAATTCTATTTCGCAAGGAAACTGCTTGTTTCTTCATGCTTTGACTTATCGAACAACATGATCACAATTCACATTAGAAAAAAAATTAGAAAATAGAACACACTGATTCATATATGGCTCAAAATCCATCATTTTGGGCTCCTATTTAAAAATTTTTCCCTAAATAGTTATCCTGTCGTAGCTTCAAACCGCACGGAATTTAGGATTTTAGCCAATCACACAATATGGTAGGGTTAGTGACGGATCCAAAAATTATTTGCTGGGGGGTGCGGATGAGGTGTTCAACCATATTTTCAAGGGGTGCGGTTGGGTTTTTTTGCCTAAAATATACATTAAATTTTTTTTTTCAAGGGGTGCGGCCGCCCACCCTGGCCAAAGGCTAGGTCCACACATGGGTAGGGTTGAGTATCTAAATTATAGAAATGATCTAGAACATAGAGATGTTAAAAAAAATAAACTTTTTCAAATTAAGTGATCAAAACAGAACATATATGAATGCTGGTTATGTATGTTATGTTACATTTATATCACTTAGAAAAAACAATTAACATTTACAATAAAATTCCACAAGATTGGAACGCCAAACAAATAGATTGCAAGATGAACAAATCTTACCATAATAAAACCCTAAGTTGAACATTAGACGAAGAAGAAAGAAATCTTACCTGAAACTTTGCCAGAGGGACTGACGGTGCGTAACGGTTGGAAGGGATCCAGATGTTTTCATGTCTGAGAGATTTGACATTAGGATTTCTGCATAGAAGATGAAAAGGGATGATAGCTCGATTGATTGACGATTTTCACATAGAAGATGAAAAGGGAAAGAGGAGGAGATGGAAAATAGGTCTTCGAAACGGGTTATAAAAGATTATATAGGAACCAGATGTTTGTTCTTGGGTCAGGATTTAGATCCGCATCCAGTGCCACCCATTTAATCAAAGGAACCCTTATTGAGTGACACATGTCCCAAATTTAATTTCTTTTATAGTTGATAGATGTTTCAAACTATTTATTTATATTGTGATACCAATAATTTAAAAGAAGACAGGTGTGATTGCATATCATCAATAATTCAGTGAAAGGATAATATTGATGTGCGGTTTATAACGACTGATATACGAGTTTCTAAATATATAGTAAGCAAAATATTTTGTCCGAGCGACATATGTAGCCTTTTTAGCTACCTCAGTCATTTAGAGGTCGCGGTTCGGTTTATGGTTTATTTGGTTTATTCGATTCGATTTATTCAGTTTTCAAAATTTGTACCCTAAACCAAAAACCAAACCAAATCAAACCAAATAAGGAATATGCAATATAATGTTCATGTTACCTTTTCATGTCAAGTTTATAGATTTTTAAAGTAAGTATAATATCTTAAATTTTACACAATATAATACAAACTTTATATCAAGAAATACGTTAATGGTAATATTGACAAAAGTACATATAATTATAACTAGTGGTTTTCTCCCGCGCTATGCGACGGGAACTCAATTGGTATCGGTTTAGTTCGTTCCAGTGCCGAGATTCACTACAGTTGCTGAAAGAGAAATCTAAAAAAATAAAGTCGTGATATGCTGAAAATGATACACATTTTATATCAATTGAAAACCATAAAAAGAACATTGGTTCTGATACTATTGATGTTAGTGCCGATGTTGTTTTATTGAAATCGGTTCTGTTAGTGACATATCAAATACTTGTATAGTTTATGATACAAAAATATATGTTTTTTTTTTTAATATTCTTTTGGGCACTTTATGATAAAAATAAATAAATTACTATTCATTTTCAATTATAAAAAACAAATCAAATTAGAATAAATCAAAAGAAATATAATATAATATTATGAAATCGGTTCGGTTGGTGACATATCAAATACTCGAATAGTTTATGATACAAAAAATATGTGTTTTTTTAATATTCTTATAGGAACTTTACGATAAAAATAAATAAACTACTACTCTTTCAATTAAAAACAAATCAAATTAAAATAAATCAAAATAAATATAATATTACTATAATTTTAATGATTCGTGTTTATTAAAGAAACAATATTATGTTGAGAATTATATGTATGTATCTATACAGTTATTTAAATTTTTTTTTCGTCGGTACTTTTTAGTTCTAATAATTTATATCGAAATAGTTGGTAAACGGACAACAAACAGCGCCGCTACCTCTTTTTGAATAACAAAACTAAGCCTTTTAAAAACTATTCATCAAGAGTTAATAATACATAATGGGTATCTTTTGTTCAACCCTGAATTCATAAGCATCATTTGTCTTCTTTGAGTGTCATATTTTTGGGTTTTTGGTCAAATAGAATATAATCACATTCATCTTAATCTTTCCAATAAGATCAAATTTCAAGTTTGTTAGCATGTCATTTAAATTTATTTAGATTCCCTATGTACACAATATATATACAATCACAATAGCTGATCTAGAAGTTTTTTTTTTCAGCGTCAACATCTTCCTATATTCAACTTAACTTGAATGGATAAAAGAGTAGTGTTCAACTTTTTTATATGTTTTATCGTCAAAAACTTATGATGTCACTCGAACGTCAAATACATGTATAAAACACGTACAAATTTATATTTACCAGCTTCATGTGACACCGTTCCTCCCTTTTCAACTCTAGCTAGCCTACTTTTATATCGTTTTATTAAAACTAAAACTAGTTTTTGCATTACCTTTACTTGGTAAAAATGATGTAGGTCAACCCGGCCCGTTAGGCCGTTACAGACTTTAATTTTTAACACTGGAATTTACAATGAATAATTCTTCTTATATATTTTTTTATTTTTTAAAAGGCAATGCTAACACTTTTGAATAAGCCGTCTTATAAGTTCAAATAGTTTAAAATGCATTAATATATATCAGAACGTACGTAATAACAAAACAGAAAATTGCGAGAAAAGAAATATATTATTGAAACATGTGATAACACACAGGTCCAATATATATTAAAAATACATATAGAAGCTTTTTTCTTTCTAAATGATGTTGGCACTTGCCACTTGGCGAACGATATAGACATGCAAATTGAACCGGTGTCTTCTGGTGGTCCGTTTAGCCTGGTTCAAATGCCTGGCTTTTTGCATGAAATAGTATATTATTCATGAAGCCACGTCATGGAAGTCGTCACAAGCATTTTGTTAAACTAATTATTAAATAAATAAATAAGTTTGTAATTTTCCATGTAATATTTTATTATACTATTTTGGTAAACTAATTAAATAAATAAGTTTGTAATTTTCCATGCAATATTATTATACTATAAGATTAATAGGTTGTCGTATATGATACATCCAACCTTAATACTAGGGTTTTTAACATATATTCTACAAAAAGGGAATATCAACGACCAAAATTCAACTCGAGTTCTATTAATTTTTGAAGTCATAATGTTTAATGATTGGTTCTTATCTACAGTTATGCTTAGAGAGTGCTAATTATTTTAAATTTCTAATGTTCATATAATAATCACAATCAAATATTTGTATGTATCTGTTAAAATAACATGTTATGTTATTTGTTTCATTCTGGGCTTTATATCAGTCTAGACTTTATTTTATTTATTGGGCTCTTATTTGAGCTTATGTGATAGATGGGCTTTGGGCCGGTTATATCTGATCTGTTATGTTTGTTACAAGTTGGTTTGCAAGTGGTTAAAATATCTCAGGGTGCTTGTTGTAACAATAAGGACTGCAGCTGACAAAATGCAATAGTTGAAGACCTGGGTGTAACATGCTGTGTTCGAGAATATAAAAAGCCTTGATCAGTTGGAGAGTTCTAGATCTCTTTCATTGTTTGTTTTTCACTTTCACTGTAAAGTTAGGGTTTGTTGAAGTTTCATCGTTGGATCTTTGAATCTCTCATCTGTTAGAGAGATTCCTGTATATTGTTGGTATAGGTGATCATCAGTGGATGATCATCACCTCTGGTTGTATCGTTCCTTTTGTATTGATCTTACAGTTGTAAGATCTAGGGTTTTTTGGGGGGAACTTTTTTGGTTTGGGTTAATAAGATTTTTGGTCACGTTTTGTCGCTATTTCTTTGTGTGTGATTGTTATTTTCTGGTTCATCAACTTCCATACCATTGTTTTAACATGGTATCAGAGCTATAAGCTCCTGTTGATGATCTACTTTTTTTATATCCGCTGCGATTGGTCTTGTGTTTTCTGATTAGTTTCTTTGTTGTTGTTTGTTTAGGGTTTCTGTGCTCGGAAACTTTTGTTGATATCAGATCTGGTTAGATCTGGTTATTCTCTGGTGGTGTTGATCGAAACCCTAGCTTAGGGTCGGCTGGTTGTTAACAGATCTATATAGATCTGTTCATTCTCTGAAGGTTCTTTGTATCTTCTGCTTGTCAAGACTTCTGTGTTGGTCTCTAGATCCTTAGAAGATCTAGGGCAAACTAGCCAGAAGTGTTTTCTTGCATCAGGTCCAGTAGTTCTTGAAAACTACAGATCTGGTGTTCTTTGAAGGTTTGATTACACTCTCTGTAAGTTGGTTCTATCTCTCTCTTTTATTTCTGTTGATTGGTTTAGTTGAAGTCGGGGTAGTGAGGACCGGCACATATATTTGTTCTTGGCTGTTATTGTTGTCTAGTGTTGTTTGGCTCCTGAGTAAAGACTTGTCCAGGCACCTTTGAGTGATGAACCTGGAATCTGGCCCCTGACTCAGTTTCGCCTTTGTGTGTTTGATTATTTTGTTCTTTGTGTGTTTCCTGTTGGTTCACTTGTTGATTGTCTGCTTGTATATTTGGTGTTTCTTTTGTTGTTGTCAATATGCCTCCTGAAAGTGCTCCAAGTACTTCTCAGACTTTGATTGGTAAACTGGACATAGGAGATCCGTTGTACTTACATCCTAGTGACTCCAGTAGTTTGACTATTGTTAGTGTTAAACTCAAAGGTACTGAGAATTATGCTGTGTGGTCTAGTGCCATGAAATTGGCTTTAGAAGCTAAAAACAAGTATGGGTTTATAGATGGTAAAGTGGAAAAGTCTAAGGATGATGAAATATTAGCTGCTCAATGGGATAGGTGCAATTCTGTTGTACTTACGTGGTTGTTGAATTCTGTTTCAGAAGAACTGTTTCTTGGTCAAGTTTTTTCTAAACTAGCTTCTGAAGTATGGACTGATTTAAAAGAATCTTTTGATAAAATTGATGGTTCTGTTGTCTATGATCTGTATAAAAAGATAAACTGTATAGCTCAAAATGGTAGTACTGTTGCTGAGTATTATAACAGGTTGACAACAATGTGGAAGCAGTTTGATGCAATGCTTCAATTGCCTTCATGTTCTTGTCAAGCTGCTAAGGATTATAATGATTTCTCTGCTCTTATAAAGTTAATGCAGTTTCTCATGGGGCTGGATGATGTGTATCAGCCTGTGAGAACCAATATTTTGACAAGAGAATCATTTCCATCTGTGAAAGTTGCTTTCTCAATTGTTTCTAGAGAAGAGTCACATAGACTCTCTAGTGGTGGGTCTAAGAGTCAAAGTGTTTCTTATGTTGCTAGATCTAGTCAACCTAATCAAAGTTCATCTAGGAGAAATTTTAGGGGTTCTAACTCTGTGTTGAAATGTACTCATTGTAATATGTTGGGTCATACTGTTGATCGATGTTTTGAGATAATTGGATATCCTCCTGGTATGAAAAAGAGATCTGTAGGTCAGTCAGGTAGGAACAATGTGAATAGCAGGTCAAACCAGTCTGCTGCTCCTTCTAGTTCTGTTGCATCTGCTCTTCCTTTTACTTCTGAGCAGATTACTAAGTTGATGAGTTTAATTGGTGAAAAGTCAGAAGGAGAGCAGCAAAAGTCTAACATGGCAGGTGAGTCTAGTTATGTGAATAACTTTGTTAGTTGTTCTAGTTTTGTTAATTTTGAACATGGTTATAGATGGGTTGTTGATTCGGGGGCAAATCAACATATGGTAAATACTGATAAGGATATGATTAACTGTGTTGATGTTTCTGAATGTGGTTTAAAAGTTGGTCATCCAAATGGAACTAGTGTAAATGTCATAAAGATTGGTGAATTGAAACTGATTAATAATGTTGTTTTAAAAGATGTTTTCTTTGTTCCTGGTTATAGTGTCAATCTGCTGTCAGTGCATAAGTTAGCAAAAGACAATAATATTGCTGTATTGTTTAATGAAAGTAATTGTATGTTACAGGATTTGAAATCAAAGAAAGTCCTGGTGATTGGTAACCAGGAAAATGGGCTGTATTATGTGGGTAGACATGGTAATAGTGTAAATTTGTGTTATAATAGTGTTGATAAATCTAATGTGTGGCACAGTAGGTTAGGCCACCCTTCTGATCAGGTTCTGGCTGTGTTAAAAGATAAGCTTGAAATTAAAACTGTTGAGCATGATCCATGTGAAATTTGTCATAAGTCAAAGCAAGTTAGAGTACCATTTCCGTTGAGTGATCATAAGTCTAAGGGCATTGGTGATTTAGTGCACTTAGACTTATGGGGTCCTTATAGGGTTACTAGTTATGAAGGATACAAGTATTTTTTAACTGTTGTTGATGACTATACTAGATCTGTTTGGTGTTATCTTCTTAGAAATAAAATGGAGGTTTTCGAAAATTTAAAAGATTTTTATGAGCTTATCTTAACTCAGTTTAAAACTAAAGTGAAAGTGTTTCGTAGTGATAATGGAACTGAATTTGTGAATAATCAGATGAACTTTTTTATGAAACAAAAAGGTATTTTGCATCAAACCTCCTGTTCATATACACCACAGCAGAATGGTGTAGTTGAACGTAAACATAGACATCTTTTAAACATAGCCAGGGCATTGATGTTTCAGGGTGGGCTACCACTGAGGTTTTGGAGTGATTGTGTTCTAACTGCTGTGTATTTGATTAACAGGCTTCCTTCGTCTGTGTTAGGAGGTAAGAGTCCATATGAGTTGATGTTTGGTTTTGAACCCTCCTTGTCTCATTTGAGGTCTTTTGGGTGTTTATGCTTCAGTACTGTGTTAAATGAATCTGATAAGTTTGCTTATCATGCTGATAAGTGTGTTTTAATTGGATATTCAAATGTGAAAAAAGGGTATAAGTTGTGGAGTTTAGATGAGAAAAAGGTATATTTTTCTAGGGATGTAAAATTTTATGAACATGTTTTTCCTTTCAAGTCTAAACTCCTTGATATTGATATGGGTAACATTGATGTAGACAAAAGTTTAAATCATGTAAATTTTTTTGACCGTTATGAAGCATTTTCAACTGAAATTCCTCAAACTCCCAATGATGAAGAGGGTGCAAATAGGTCTCATGACATAGTTAGTGAGGCTCAGCAGCCGATTCCCTCTACTTCTGCCACTCCTGGACCTGTTGATTTAGATCATAATATAGAGTCTAGTGTAGATAGTAGTGATAGAGAGGAGTCAGGCGTGGCAGAGGACACGGCTGTGTCAAATGATGAGATCAACCCATCTGAGGGAACTGGTGGTAGTATTAGAAGGTCTTCTAGGCCTACTTCTGTTCCGAAACGTTATCAAGACTATGTGTTAAATAATAGTGTTAGATATGACATTAATAGAGTGGTCAATTATGCATGCTTGTCTGGTGATTCTGTTTCTTTTATTAGTGGGTTAAATAAAACTATAGAACCTAGTACATATAGAGAAGCAGTTAATGATCCCAAGTGGGTTGAAGCAATGAATCTAGAAATGGAAGCATTGCTTCGAAATAACACTTGGGAGGTGGTTGAATTACCTGCTAACAGAAAGCCTATAGGGTGCAAATGGATCTTTAAAGTAAAATACAAGGCAAATGGTGAGATAGAGCGATATAAGGCTAGGCTGGTTGCTAAAGGGTACAACCAGCGGGAAGGTTTGGATTTTTGGGGAAACATTTTCACCAGTTGTGAAAATGGTTACTGTTAGGTGTATATTAAGTCTTGCTGTTCAAAATGGGTGGAGTTTATATCAATTAGATGTAAACAACGCCTTCTTGTATGGTTCTATAACTGAAAATGTGTACATGACACTTCCTGAGGGGTATTATACTAAAGGTGATAATAAAGTGTGTAAATTAATAAAGTCTTTGTATGGTTTAAAGCAGGCTCCCAGAAAGTGGAACGAAAAATTAACTGATGTGTTGATTAGTGTTGGGTTTGTGCAGAGTCAGTGTGATCATTCTTTGTATGTCATGAACAAAGGTTCTGTGTTTGTTGCTTTATTAGTGTATGTAGATGATATTGTTGTTACGGGCAACAATATTGATGAAATTAATAGAATAAAAGGTCTGCTTAGCAACAGTTTTCAAATTAAAGACCTGGGTGTGTTAAAGTATTTTTTAGGTTTAGAAGTTATATATGATAAAGCTGGGTTGTGTCTAAACCAGAGAAAATACTGTTTGGACTTGTTGGCTGAATTTGGGTATCTTGGGTGTAAGCCGGTTAACACCCCAATTGAGCCAAGTCATGTTGTGCATAACAAACTCAGTAGTGAAAAAGAGGAAGTTGTTGACATTACTAATTATCAAAAATTAATTGGTAAGTTGATCTACTTGTCCTTAACACGTCCTGACATTTGTTATGCAGTTCAGTTTTTAAGTCAGTATATGCATAAGCCTTTAGTGGGTCATCTTAAAATTGCTTTGAGATTATTAAGATATCTCAAGTCATGTCCAGGTAAAGGGTTGTTGTTTAAAAAGGGAAACAATCTTGAGGTATCTTGTTATGCTGATTCAGATTGGGGTAAGTGTTTGCAGACTAGAAAGTCTGTGTCTGGTTACTGTGTCTTTCTTGGTAGTAATTTGGTCTCTTGGAAGAGTAAAAAACAGAGCACTGTGTCTAGATCATCAGGAGAGGCTGAGTACAGAGCTATGTGCTCAGCCACCTGTGAACTTATTTGGATTGTGAATGTTTTAAAAGAACTGAATGTTAACTGTAAAGTGCCCTTGAATTTATACTGTGATAGTAGTGCTGCCATTTCAATTGGAGCTAACCCTGTCTTTCATGAAAGAACAAAGCACTTTGAGTTGGATTTGTTTTTTCTTCGAGAGAAAATTGCTTCTGGTTTTATTCGAACTGTGAAAATTGACTCAGATAGTCAATTGGCTGATGTGTTTACAAAAGGCCTAAGTGGAGGTCAACATGATGTTTTTTGTGAAAGGCTTAGTCTTATAAATCTGTTTAAAGCTGTAGAATGAAGGGGGGATGTTAAAATAACATGTTATGTTATTTGTTTCATTCTGGGCTTTATATCAGTCTAGACTTTATTTTATTTATTGGGCTCTTATTTGAGCTTATGTGATAGATGGGCTTTGGGCCGGTTATATCTGATCTGTTATGTTTGTTACAAGTTGGTTTGCAAGTGGTTAAAATATCTCAGGGTGCTTGTTGTAACAATAAGGACTGCAGCTGACAAAATGCAATAGTTGAAGACCTGGGTGTAACATGCTGTGTTCGAGAATATAAAAAGCCTTGATCAGTTGGAGAGTTCTAGATCTCTTTCATTGTTTGTTTTTCACTTTCACTGTAAAGTTAGGGTTTGTTGAAGTTTCATCGTTGGATCTTTGAATCTCTCATCTGTTAGAGAGATTCCTGTATATTGTTGGTATAGGTGATCATCAGTGGATGATCATCACCTCTGGTTGTATCGTTCCTTTTGTATTGATCTTACAGTTGTAAGATCTAGGGTTTTTTGGGGGGAACTTTTTTGGTTTGGGTTAATAAGATTTTTGGTCACGTTTTGTCGCTATTTCTTTGTGTGTGATTGTTATTTTCTGGTTCATCAACTTCCATACCATTGTTTTAACAGTATCACGACTAAAAAAGAGAAAACTACCAGAAGTGACAATAAATTAAAAATAAACGAGTAATTTATAGCCATGTACCTTCACCTCATGCTAAATATCACCGATCATTAATGATCAATGACTGCTAAACCATCGTCGGGGCATCAACTCTCTCTCTATATATATATATATACACACACAGACCAAGGATTAGGTTCAAGAGTGAACACTAGTGTAGCTTGCGAACTGAGTGAACTAATTCTGGCCATACACATGTGTAGATCAATGGCCAGGATTTGATGTTAAAATACATTAGTGTATTTTACGATTTGATGATGAGATCCTGGCCATACACGTGTGTAGATCAATGGCCAGGATTTGTTCACTCAGTTCGCAAATACATTAGTGTTCACTCTAGAACCCCACCCTATATACCAAATGACACGGGTTATATATTTGTTGGAGTGATTACAAATTTCAGGGTGACTTAGAGGTCTTGATCTTGAATTCCATACTTGATATCACTACTCTGCAAAATTGTAAATGATTTATAAGATAGCTATATGACTTTTTTGAACAATTTTATAAATGTACACGACTTTTGTGTACTGTCGTTTTTCATGATTTTGGTTAGTGGTTGATATCGTCCAAATATGTTTCTTTTAACTTATTTAAGAATAATTTGTTAGCATAAGTGCTTTATTGTTTCTTTTGTCTTATGACAACAAAACATAAGGGTAAATACAAAAGAATAAAAAAAAAGTTATTTTTAGATAAACTTTGGTAAGCGACCTTTATTGCACACCAAGCAGATTGTGTTTGTATTGCATGTGGGAGAGATGACAAAACTCTTGAAGATTTGAGATATAAATATAATAATCAACCTAAACTACTTGATGAGCGAAGACATCTTCGAATATGCCTCTAAAGGATAAACCTAAACTTTTTTTTTTTTAACGGCTAACGAATCCTCTAAATAGACTATTGGCGAAATTCATCACATCACGATAAAATCAAATCTTTTACCACTTCACCACCACCTCATTAGCCCAAATCTTTTACTAAACACTTAGAAATGTAACCTCCTTTGCTTGGTGTTGGATGAGATGCCAGGGGAACATAATAAATAGAGATACAGGTTAGGGGTTGTTTGTTTAGTTTTCAATGAGGCTCTTAGTGGTTCAGACCTCTTAAAGGTTCAGACTGTTTGTTTCGCGAGCATATGTCTGAATGGTTCAGACATTTGCCTCTTAATGGTTAAGCATTATACTGAGTCTGAATGGTTAAGACCTCTAATTTAAATTGGTCAGACATTTACCTCTGAATAGTTAAACATTATACTGGCTCTTAATGACTCAGACTTTTTACTGATTCAGCACTTAATGGTTCAAGCATCTAACTGTTTCAACACTTAACCATTCAGTAGTTACCAAACAGCCCCTTAGATCTTTTTCAGATCCCTCGAAATTCCACAAGCTACTATTTACTCTAAGCTACCAAATGGCTTGTACTCTAGGGATTCCGATGAGTGTAGTAAAATAATGTCCCCTAAATGGTGTAGGTTCTGATTCCATACTCGTAATATTTAAAAGTAAAATTAAGGATTGTGTAAGTTTGTTGTTCTAAGAAAAACTATTTACTCTCAGCTTTGCTCTCAAAGACTCTAACCCTAGAACATGTCACAAGAAATCTTGGTTTCTAAAATTAAAACTTGATTTCACATATCAGTTAGATATGATTTTAATAAATATTTTGATAGAAAGTAAAACGTTGAAAAATCCATTTTAAAATATGTTTAAGTTATAATACACTATTCAAACATAACTTATCTGTTTTGGATGTGATGAAACAATGGTTAACCGGGCAGGGTTAACACACAGGTCTCGCCAAGAAGGGTTAATCCTTTCCTCTCGAGGATCGCTGACTGGATCGCCTGCCGGTTGATCTCCTGCACAAGGAAATAAACCGTGACTCGTAACAAGGAGGATGGGGTGGGGGGTGCTCCTTGTTACCACTCTCCGGCGTGAGAATCAGTAGTCTGCTTGGGAAGCAAAGTATGATAGTAGTAGTAGTGAGAGAGTTGTGAAGAGATACCTCAAACCTGGTTTGGGGTTGGTATTTATAGCCGAGCAGTGAAGGAGGAGGTGGATGGATAGACTGACGGCATGCTGCACCTTTGCAGGTGTGTCAGACATGTCGGCCGGGGAGGCGACGCCACGTCAGTCTGTCGCTTACATAGACCTGACAGGCGGCTGCCATTGGTGCTACTTGCTCTGTGGTGTCAGTCCCACTTGATGAGTAGACAGGATGCGGTGCAGGCCGCATCGCTGTTTGCGGTAACTGTAGATGTTCCCGCGTCTCACTCTTTGATCAAGAAATACGCGAGATGCGGTGCCAGGCCGCATCGTCGTCTGTGGTGACTGTTGCTGTTATCCAGCTTCCCTGTATTGATAGAAGTGTTCACTGGATGCGGTGCCAGGCCGTATCGCTGTGAATACTTCCGTTTTCATACACCAGATGCGGTGCCAGCCGCATCACTATACCGTTCTCATATTCTAGGTAAGTCCTCCATCATTGGGCAGATTGGATTCAACCACTGTGTCGACGCGTTCCCGCACGAACACAAGTAGGTTGTTAGCTAGTGGGGGTTTTGATAAGGGTAATGGTCACTCGCGGTCGATGCTGACGCGAGATCTGGGACCATACCCCTTCAGGATGTAAACTTTTATGTAATGTAATACAAGTTATGGTGTCATGGGATTAATTAAAATGATAAATATATACTATTACTTGACAACATACTGTTGGTAATTACATGTCCAAATTCAATTTATAAGTTTTGAATATGATAAAGAAAAACATAACATATGAGATGAATACTAAATACACATATTCATATATTTATAACTTTACGACCTTTCATGTATAATTGTTCAACATCCTTACAATAAGTGGCTATAAACAAATAAACTTACTCTTAATGTTAAGCAAATTGACCACACCACATGCACCGAGTACAATTTGAGAAATTTGATGAGTAAGAGGTTCACGGTCGAGCCATTTATTGACCGTCTAATGTGAAATATTTAAAAATGGGCAACAAATTTCAATAGAAGAACCACAGTCAATGTCAAATTTCGACTATGCATTCACCATCAAATCACTCGATACAACTTACTAATAAATCAACACTGGAGAAATCAAACCCACCTCAACAAGACAACAAGTGAAAAAGTAATATAAATACACATGACAGTGACACAATTGAAGGGATCAAAAAAGAAAATAGAAATTCCCATACCTGATAGGTGACCCAATAGCAGAAGAAGTAAAAACACTTAAGGTTTGGACGTCATGAGTTCAAGTCATATAAGTGACAGTATTAAACAAATTCGTCATTAAAAAAAATATACTCCATGTGATTTTTTCTAGTTAATAAAAACTACAAGAATCTAAAATCTTATCAAAACGGGTTTAATAAAATGTTTGATAATGAATGTTAAAATAGATAATGAATGTTAAAATAGAACGAAGTAAATTTTTTCTATGTAATTGTCCTACACTCCTACTTGATAGAAACTAATAAGTGTTACATTTGAAAATAAGTCACTTTCTCTTTTACAGTAAAAAAAACACCTATCTTCTAAATCATCAAGTATCTTAAATCAAAATAAAGTTTTAGATAGAATTTTCTTTTATTGCAACAGAGAGAAAAAGTATACGATCAAGTTTAAATGTAGACAACTACAAGTGATGTTTTTTCTCTTTGTATCAAATTTGACAAAGCGAACTGGTTGTGTTGAGTACGTAACAGTTAAGCTAAGTTCGGGTCAAAATAGGTTGTTTCTCTGATTGGGTACTTGTCGCTAGAGTTAGTTGTATATTTAAAGGGATATTTTAGTATAACTGAAAAATCAGAATGTTATTTAATGAAGACGAGCTTTTCTTTTTATTATCACGTTAGAAATAACCTTTTTTTACTTAATAACCTTCTACATATATACGGAGTACATACATAACAAACAACATGTAAAACACAGTTCTGATATAGCTGCCAAAACTATATATTATAGATAAACAAATCTTTAACCGGTGGTTTACGTCCTTACGCACCTATTGAAATTCTATAAGGGCATGCTTTTCTTTTGAAAATCATTAATAATTAATGGTAAAATGTTACAATACATTTCACATCAAAATAATTTTACAGAAAATGCAAAAATGCCATATCAATAATGTACACAACTGATGTGACTCAAGCTACTCGGCTCATATAAACATTTGGTCTATGGTAGCTTGAACTTTGTCACTGTATCATCAGTTGACTCGAATTCAATACTAGCTTAGTTTCCAATTCGACTTGAATTGTTATGAGAGTGAATCACCATTGATTTGAACTCACCTCATTCGTGAAACAACTCTACAATAAATAAGTCTCAAAACTCATAGGCTTAATAAACTTATTTGGTATCAAAATTTATCAACACTGATTGGTTTAAAAAGACCCAAATTTACAAGATTGATCTTTAATCATTAGCAAAAGATTATTATTATTACTATTATTATTATTATTATTATTATTATTATTATTATTATTATTATTATATTGAATGTAATCACATCACGAATTCAGGAATCACGGTGACCCGTATCTGTTTTTATTGGCTAGTGTTTTCCCCGACAAATACCACATGACACTATGAGTTGGAATTGCTGTTTTATTGATTCCAATATACAACAAATTGTCATATAATTACAATAAATATGATCTTGTTGTCTTGCAAAAACAAAGTTGTCAACATTTTTATATCTGATATGTTGAATATAAAGGCGATATTAAAATTAAAAAAAAAAAACAAAAACAAAGCAAGTAATAAGACATTTAATTACCATGCAATATTTAACTGTTTTGGGACATCATTAGAAACTTAACACGTCTGAACAAGCATACCCAGTAAATCCCTTAGATAGCAAAGCTATTGGTAGGGTCAGCTTAGCTACTGCGATAAATCAATCTGCAGTACAGGAGTGGCAACTCGATCAATGGTATGTGTTGAACGAAAGGCCCATTACAGGGACGGCGAACGACGATTCTAACATAAGCCTCTGTTGATACGTCTCGAACGTTCCTCCGGCTGCAATAACGTCCTTGAGTACCGAATAATAATACTCTTTTAGCTTCTTCAAGGTGCATGCCTTCTTCATCTTCATCCATCTGATTCGAATTCGTCTGAATATTTTCACCAGCAGCTGCCGCTTTCCGCCAAGTCTCACCGTCGGCAGCTTCTTCTTCTTCCGCCTTAACGGCCAAATTCTCCGGCGGGTTGTGCACCGGTATATGGCGGTTTGATTATGTTTCATTTCGGCCATGTTGACATCATCGGAGTCTGAGAAGGTGGTGGTGTTGCGGATTGAGTTCATGGTGAGGATAAGATTCCGGTGGCCGGCGATTATTGGTGGTTTGTTGTTACCCTCTGGTCTGATTGATCTTCTTTCAATCTGATTTTTTGTTTGTATAAATTTATAACGGAATTCCACATGGGGACCACTTATTTGTGGGCCCAGATGCTTCTTGTTCTGTAGTTCCAGTGTTCCACCACGGCATCTATGAATATTTTTTTATTTTTTATTCTTTTGGCTCATATTTTTCAAATTATCATCGACTCATGTTAACATCAATATGTATGAAGGTCTATGATATGTTGTTATATAATTAGTTTATTTATATTTATTTATTTCTTACGTGTTTCTTGAATTGATCCCACAACATTATTCGTTTGACATGTTTTTTAAACGTATTAAACTCCATTGGACGGTTACATAACAACTTAAAGTAATTTGTGTACTTATATGATTGAATGACTGGATAATCAAACTTTAAAGAAATTTAAATGAACCTTGAATTGGGTATTCTTAAACTTTCATAAACTCAAGATACAACAACATAATACTTATAGAAACATTTAGTCACCTATACAAGATATGAATCAACCATCCTTGATTTCAGAAATAAATCTACATAAACTTTAATTAAAGTTGAAAACAGAAAACGTAATTTTTATTTTCAACCCATACTAAACTAAACGAGTGAACAACACCCAACATCATGGCAACATCATGACTTTTATTAACTTGTTTGTTTTGATAAAATGTGTAGCAACTTCCTAAATGTCAAGGCCGATTTAATAACTTTCACAAAAATGGTCCCAATCTTTTCTCAAACTTCACTAAATATACATCACATGTACTCGTGTAGTGACGTCATCCAACTTATCAAAGGTTCTTAAGGAATAGTTTATATGATCTTCGTATAAAAAATTACTAGTATTTAACTTTGGGAAAATTGTATTTCGTAATCCCAACTTTGACATATTGGTTAGCAACAGTCTCAATTAAGAAATGTTTTTGTGACAATTCAAACTTTTAACCTATTTTCCCTCAACGACCCTGTACTAACTAAAAGTTAACCCGGGCACGAATGAGTGAATCAACAAAATATGAAGAGATGATAGAATAAAGTTCACTTTCAATATTAAAAATTAGTTCTTAAAGTCATTGATACATACTCAATTAAAAAGTTATCCAAAGCTTGGAAATAAAAAGTAATACTTCACTAAGTAATGTAAGAGATTAGCCAAGCATGACCTTTGGTTGGACACGATCATGTGTCTCTTATCTGTTTATGTTTATCTTTTTCTTGTTGGTATCTTGAGGGAGGCACGACCCCATGCGTTGATGGCACGACCCTGTGCTTGTTAATAAACATGTCCACATCATCGTATCTCTCTTTCACCGTTATTTATCATTTTACATATAGAGTTAAGTGTCATTTTAGTCCCTATGGTTTGGGTCATTTTGCCGATTTAGTCTAAAAGTTTCATTTCGGTTATGGGTCCAAAAAGGTTTCACCGTTGCCATTTTAGTCCACTAGGTTAATTTAATCTATTTTTTCTGTTAACGAGAAGAACAATTCGGTCATTTTATATGTAGTTCTGTTAACTAGAAGGGTAATTCAACCATATAAAATGACCGAATTACCCTTCTCATTAACATAAAAAATGGATGAAGTTAACACAGTGGACTAAAATGGCAACGGTGAAACCTTTTTGAACCCACATGCGAAAATGAAACATTTAAACTAAACTGTCAAAATGACACAAACCAGGAATTTAACTCGTAAATCTATATATATGTAGTTTTACCAAATGATAACCGCATAATCATAGTGAAGAAATCAAGAATAGGTAGACAAGTCAAACCTAACAAATCGTTTTTTTAATTTATTAAAGCATCGATTTAAAATAAGGATTTTTGAAGATTTGCATTTAGAAAAGATAACATGACGAATTTCCAGGCTACAAAACTGATAACAGTTAGACTACGCGATGTTTGGGTTTCCTTCTCAAAAAAACTTATTAACTTATATAAGGGGCTGTTTGTTTACTTCTTAATAAGTCTTTTAATGGTTCAGACCTCTTACTGTTTCAGCATTTAATGGTTCAGACTGTTTGTTTCACAAGTAGATGTCTGTATGGTTCAGACATTTGCCTCTGAATGGTTAAGTATTATATTAAGTCTGAATGATTAAGACCTTAATCTGAATTGGTCAAACATTTGCCTCTAAACTGTTAATCATTATACAGGCTCTTAATGATTCAGACCTCTTACTGATTCAACACTTAATGGCAGACCTCTTTCTACTTCAGCACTTAACCATTCAGATGTTGTCAAACAACCCCTAAATCATAAGTAAAAAGTTACAAATAATAACTTTTCAAAAACAACTTCTCACCACATAAAATCATCTTAAATAAGCTAATCGAAACACTATAAAACATCTTATTAACTTTTATAAGTGAATAAGTTATAAATTGCTCCGAAATAAGCTAATCCAAACACCCCCTAGTTATCATATAAAATATTGAAATTACCAAATCCAATTCGTTTGCACTTTTTAACCCTAGACCAGTTTACCGGCGATTTCGTTGAATTTCAATGGATTCAGACGTAGCGATGGTTCCCGCCGGTGACTCATCGAGTCTTCCAGGTCCTTCATCATCTTCAAAGAAACCGAAGCGTTTTGAAATCAAGAAGTGGAACGCCGTCGCTCTTTGGGCTTGGGGTCGATATTTCAAAACCCTAATTCTGATTTTATGTTTTTTTTATGATTAAAATCTGTTTGATGTTGTTTGTGCTTTGATTGATGCAGATATTGTTGTTGACAACTGTGCGATTTGTAGAAATCACATCATGGATCTATGTGAGTGTTTTTTTTTTTTTTAACTGAAAATTGATTTTGTTGTTGGATGGATCCAGTCTTAACTCTTATGTGTTTTGATTTATTCAGGTATTGAATGTCAAGCTAATCAGGCTAGCGCTACTAGCGAAGAGTGTACTGTTGCTTGGGGTAAGTTTTCAGTTCTAAACCCTAGTTTTCTGTGCACAGTACTTGTTTATATGTTTGTAGTTGTGTTAGTGTGAATATATGCTGTGATTGTAAAGCTGGTATGAGTTATGACTGATCATTAGACTGCCCGTAGTGGGGCGTTTTTTTTAAAAAAAATTGCATTATAACGCCCAAAAACGCCCAAACCCCCATTACATGGGGCGTTTTGGGGCGTTTTTTTTGAAAAAAAATCCTCCCGGCGTGATTATTAAAACGCCATTTTGCTTGGTTGGAGGTTTGACTTATGTTTGACCCACCAATAAGAAATAACTTTGTTTTTTTTTTTTTTTTAAGGATTGAATGGGGCATTATGGGGGCGTTATACCCACTACACCACTTTTGCTATAATGCCCCCTTGCTGACTAGGACGCCACATGGCGCAAAACGCCCCATGGTGGGGGCATTATAGTGTTTAACCATTACGCATGGTCTTAGTTGTTTTTTGAGTTTTTTGGTAATTAGTTAGTAAAGTAACAATTTGTGACCCTATAAGAAAAAACATGTTATCTAGTTTTTCTATTAGATGGTTTAGTACACTGGATATTATATGGAAGTTCATATATCCTATCTTGTTGCGTTTAATGGAGCAAATACACTCATACTTGAGAGATCTTTGTTACATTTGTGGTTTGTATTTTATTGAAGATTATTACGCTAATCTGGCAAATGTAACTAAGAACTTGTCACTTTGGTAGGGATAGTTAGTTGAGGAGGTTGATTCGTATTCTTGCGATTCTGACAGTCTCTTGGATGGGATATGTTGTGAATAGATATTTCACAACTAAACAACGATACAAATGAGAATATAATCTGATTGATTTCTAGTATTTTTTGTAAATGATTACAAGTAAGAAACAAGATAAGTTTAGAGTAAGGGGATGGGATATCAGAAACATAAAGATTAGAAGAAGAAGATGCACACTGATACTCATAATTGTCATGCCCTATTTGCTCTGCTCCGTTTCATTATATCCTACGACATTCCTATTTCTTTTGTTGGGCTGCCTTAGTTGGGCTGGTTGGGCCAGGGTCCGGGTCCGGTTCATAACATTACTCCCCTCTTTCAAATACACCTTGTCCTCAAGGTGTAAGGTTGTAAAAAGAGTGGAATAAACTGAAACGACTTTCCAATGAGCTACTTTCTTTGTGGCCAGACGGTTGTGGACTAGTAATAAATTGTTGACTACTTGACACAAATGAACTCTGGTGGTTTGTGGGTATCCAAAACAGCAGGACTGATAAGATCATGGAGGAAATGTATTATGTTTGGTGGTTTATGTCCATGAAGGGCGGAAAAGGATGTGAGGTCGTGGTTCAACTGTGCGATTGGGTGAACCTTTGAAGGTGGCAATGCAATTGACAGAAACGTTAGGGAACCCGTATTAGGAAGCGTACTGCCAACCACATTACTAGCAAGATTAACATAGGCACCACTTCCTATAATACCAATTTGCAGGTGAACAGAGGTATTGATCAATCTAAGAATCTGACGTCTCTCCAACCAGCTACCGTTGTTGAAATACCAGTTCCATGCAGTTTGACAAAACTTCTTTCAGTAAAATCTCAAGACTGCTTAAAATATTGTGTGATGGGTCAGATGAAAAGTCAAGTTTGTGCCCCCAAACCACTTCAAATATTGTTTTAACAAAACTTTAGGTATCACATAGGAAGGACTTCCAACCCCATCACCAAAAGTTTCCTCCGGTGGAAACAAATCTAATAGCCCAAAGTCTAGAGTGTTGAGAGGTGAATCTTCATCTTCAAGACAAAGTCTAATGACGAAATGAGCTTCAACCAAATCGCCATAAGCCCTGTGAATTGAAGCCACATTAGAGTGTCCAGGTAAATGATGTAGGATTGCTGTTTTCCTCTGAACGGCTGCTGCAGTTTGCAAGTTCCATTTAGTGAGCGAGTTGCAAGCAAATTCATAGCCTTCAGGCCGCTGTAGGAAAATAAAAGTTGTGCCAGAATAATCATGAACCAGCTTTGGACCCAAGTTATAGTGCTCGGTTAAATGACAGTCGTAGTTTGCAACACCAATTCAGCCGGTAACCCTACACTCAACATTCTCTTCACATTGTACGGAGTTATAATGTTGCCTATGATCCAGAACCATGCTCGTGCTTTTTGAGTAGGGACAGTTGATCTAGGATCTTTGTCTATTATTAGCGGTTGTTTGTTACAATATGCATCCTTGTAATAGATCAAATGTTGTGACCAAGACCATGAAGTGATTTGATATAAATCTGTTAAATCATGCACGTGTTTTCGAGCGAATGGATTGAATATATCTGGAAAAATAGACAACCAAATAGTCGAGTGATCTGGAAGTGGAACATAAGTGGTGGGATATGGCACCCCAATAGTGGAGCCCAAAAGTGAAGTAGGAGAATAAAAAATAGTCTCAGCAATAGAATCTAATGTTGCTACATCCCTGTGCAATTGATGCTTCACAAGAAAAATAGAACGATAAAAAATAAATGAGTCCCAACTATGGCCATTCACCCCCAAAATATGAATTAGGACTAACAATTAGGGTAGCAGAACCTCTACTTGGAAAATGATTTCCCTTAACAGCCCGTGCATACATGTACGCCCATAACCCTTGGGCATGAGATGTAGAATTCTGCACTATTTGTGTAATATCAACAGGTGTAGAGCCCAAAATCCGAGACTCAAATGAGGAACCAATAGGGGCACACAACTTAATAACACGAGGAAAGTAAATCCGGTTAACCACAATCGGACCAGGATCAAAAACAAATTTCATCGATCGCAATGTAGCATTAAAATTCGCATCAACACTAGAAGCAATAAGGTGAAAAGAGTCATTCGCATGCATAAGCGCATCGTAACAACCCATACTAGAAGCATCAGACTTGTCAAGTGAAGCCGTCAAGATATTGCATTGAATTGGCACAACGACAACCAGAATCTAATCAGTAACAGTGCGATTATGTTGGAATAATCCCTTCCCAAGCCCCAATGTAGCTTAGAGTGACATCGTTGATTATTAAGTTTACATATCACTATTCTACTTGTTTTAGTTTTTCGACATACGTTCTCCACCCCGAACTTTATCTTACCAAATAAGCACTCCTAATAACCTTTTTTTATAATTATCTGGCTCGTACTTCATACATTGTTTGCTCAGTTTCATTAAACTTTCCATGTTGGCAATATGCTCACCACCCCAGATCTCATTTTTTTTCTGTAATTTATTCAAGTTATTTAGTTTATATGTATGGGGCGTAACCAAGCTGACCCCAAGCTTGATAAACCGGAGTTTGAGCTTACTTTTTTAAAATCGAGTTTGGCTTGTAACGCATCCTGTTAGCTTGTGCCACTTGTTTGTCTGAAGAGCTTAAACAAGCTAAAGCTTGGCTTGATCTCGGCCCTTCTTTTGGTGGAACCTGAGATCACTGGTTTGTTCAAAATTCACTGTTTTGAATGTTAATTTTGTTCTCTGTAGTGAAAAATACCCCGTTAGTAATTATCTCTACGTTTTCCTGGCTTTTGCCTGTGTGATCCAATCCGAGCGGCTAGTTTGTTTGCACGCCTTAATATTATATCTTACTGTATAATATTTTACCAAACTATACCATCTCGCAGGTGTCTGCAACCATGCGTTCCATTTTCATTGCATTAGCCGTTGGCTGAAAACACGTCAAGTGTGCCCTCTAGGTACACAACTGCTATTTATCATCATGATGATTTTTTAATTATCTTTATAAAATAGTGTTTAATGTTTTCGTTTCGCAGACAATAGCGAGTGGGAGTTTCAGAAATACGGTCACTAGAGAATGCTACTGGGCAGGCAGGAAAGCAGTCACTGTCAGATGGAAGTTTATAAAACATGAAGCAAGAGAGGCGTTTGTTTTCTTGTATTGTCGTTTGGAGCTTGAAACCTTTTATTGAACGATTGCAGGGTTGTTTTCACAAATATTATATTTGAATTGTATTTGCTAAACATTGCCTGTAGGCTATGGTTAACCTCCACCCCTGACTTTTTTTTTTCCTAATGAAGAATGTCTTTTATCAAGTAACAATTACCTATATACGTATTTACAGATCAATCTTTATCTGTTAATAACTAAACAGAATGAATAGTAGATGTTGTGATGTTGATCTTAGACCCGGCCTTTTGACGGTGGTAGCCTCATCACCAAGGTGACGTGTCTTCCTCGGAAATAGCCACTTTATTGTCATTTGGTTTCATCTGGGTCACATTAGAGAGAAACCGAAAGAGAGAGCGATGAGACAGAAGGGGTCGTGACCAGCTTTTGAGCAACTCTGTAGACACGTCTAAGTAAAGATGAAGATGGGGGGTGGAAGGGGTTGTCCTGGTTCGACGATGGCGGTGTTGGTTTCGCTGAGTGAAGACGGTGGTTTGATTCCGCCGATATGGTATCCGACCACCACCCTCGCCGCCGTTAAGGTTTCCGACCACAACCAACACCGCCATCGTCATCCACATCCAGATTTCTTCTAAACGATTCTGCGCACGTGTTTATTGAATGTAGTCTTGTACGATTGAGTTTTGATGATCTGGTTATAATTTGATTTATATTGTTTGCTTTTTAGCTTCTTCACATCAATATCTCTTATTATTTGTTTGAATTTTGATGTTGATTGAGTTTTTTTAACTAGATTTAATTTGGGGTTTTTAATTAAATTGTGTTTCTTTGATCATCAATTTTGAATTTTGAATTTGAGTTGTTTGGTGAATTTATAGCAAGAGGGTCAGATTCAGTTTGTACGATTTTAGCACGTACCCTTATTTTTCCCTTTCATTATTAATGAAAATGAAAATATTGGTTTGAATCGGCAGCAGTAGATTCATATATACTTGCATTCTTCGTAGAGGATTTATTCAACAAATGCTAAACTTTAGTAGATCAAGAACTTGATCGAGGCCAAACTGATCTCATCCTCTGGGAGGTAAACGGGTCTTTTCTAGCCGGGGACGTTGGAACGAGCTCAGGTCAATTGCAGATATAAATAATTTGCTTCAATATATGTTTCTCTCTCTTGCGGATGCAAGGTAAGTTTAAATAGAACTCCATTCCATCATTCAACCCTGGACTTCTTACTAGAAGGGAATCAGACGCTTACCATTGCGCCATCCGTTGAATAGCTTGTAAATAATACCATTTGATGAGTTTATTGTTTTTGTTGATCGCCGAACACTCGAGCATCGAATATGTAATTCCTGCAGAAAGATATCAAAGAGCCTGGTGATCTTATATAATTTTGGTACAAGTTACCAAAGCTTATCACTAATATCACTAATCACCGAAAGGTGAATACCGGTTTTTGGGCTTTATCTCAAAGTACCTATGCAGTGACATAACGTTTACAAACAATCAACGAATTTAACGATCTACTATAATTTTAGATCTCGTATCATACAAGTAATTTAAAAGCATGAACATGGATTACAACAGCAACAAACCGAACATTTAGGGCAAGTAGGATTGCAGCAACAGTTGCATGTAAGCTCGGGACACTTGCAACATCCTGAGCTACATGTCTTCTTTCGACCACCCCAACAACAGCAGCCTTTTGCACATGAAAAACACGCGCATCGGTCTTTTGTGTTGCAACAGCCACAACAGCAACAACACCGTAACACCGAGCCAATTTTTCTCCTGGACAAACCAAAGATTTAGGATAAACAGGGGATTTATCTAAATGAAATCACCAAGGCCTTATAATAGAAATCTACCAAAGATTTTTCCAGCAGCTTCTGGATCTACCACGAACCTGATTTCTGTTCCACGACACATAAACAAAAGGGTAAATTACTTTTTGAGTCCCTGTGTTTTAGTGTTTTTAACTAGTTGAGTCCAAAAGCAAAAAGTTTAACGACCTGAGTCCCTATAAGCATTTTCATTAACCATTTGAGTCCTTTTGAGTCCAAATTTAAACCTTTTTGAGTCCAATTTTTTGGACTCAAATCGTTATAAAATGAATAAAATTGGACTCAAAACGTTATAAAATAAATGGCTAGGGACTCAGGGCGTTAAACTTTTTGATTTTGGACTCAAGTGGTTAAAACCACTAAAACACAGGGACTCAAAAAGTAATTTACTCTTAAACAAAACGTTAAAATGCGTCAACTTGCTTTTCTGTTTGACTTGCTAGAGATAAGACATAATGAGACGATAGGGGAAATATGAATTGGGCCGGAATGACCAACTATACTAAAAGGGAATATCTACGGTGGATGAAGTGAAGGAGGAGGATTCATACATCACGACGAGTGGATCCGGTGTAGCTTCTACATAATCTTCAAGTCTGTATGCAGTATTAGTTGGTCAAATATACAAGAAGTTTATTATATAAAGACTAAAGTGAAGGAGCATATAATTTTGACATGATCATATATAATAATTGAGTAAATTACGTTTTTTGGCCCCTGTGGTTATATCACTTTTACTATATTGGTTCAAAATAAGAATTTTTAACATATCTGCCCCCATGGTTTCTATAACTAACCATTTTGGCCCCTAAGTCTAGAGATCATGGGGGCCAAAATGGTTAGTTATATAGACCATGGGGGCTAAAATGGTTAGACTTAGGGGCCAAAATGGTTGGTTATAGAGACCATGGGGGCAGATATGTTAAAAATTCTTATTTTGGGCTAATATAGTAAAAGTGATACAACCACAGGGGCCAAAAACGTAATTTACTCTAAATGAAAGAATGAAGATTAGCATACTCTTTGCAGCATCTTGATGCAACTTCAAGCTCTGCAAGTGATTTAATCTCATCCTGTTTACAAAAGATAACAAACAAAGAATTGTAATTATGCAAAGAAAACATGTCAAGTAACACACATTATCTAAACCTTTCAAACTTTCAAAAAACGTCACAAATCGTTTAACTTTTTAAGTTTTTAACATTTCGAAAAATCGTCTAAGAGCTTGACCATGGTTGTAAAACAAGGTTTCCAAGGCCGAGTACTCCCCGAGTAGTCGCTACAAGGCAGGCTGCCGAGGCGACTTTCTTTGACTCCGCCTAATTACTCGGAGTCGGTCAAACGCGGTCAACCTCAGCCAGAATTGGATCTAGTAGCTCAACACGGGCCTAGTTTGACTTAAATAATAATATAACATAATTTCTATGCCTATCATATTAAAGAATGAATATCATTTTCACGTATTTTGTTATAAATATTAGTAAATTTGAGTTATTTGACATATATTTAATCTCCAAAAAGTAATTTCTTTATAATTTAACATGTCCGAGTACTCCCCGAGTACTCTCCGCATAGACCGAGTACTCTCAACTCCCCGGTCGACCGACTAGGGAGCGCCTAGCAACTTTTGCAACAGCTTGTTAAAAAACAAGTAATTCTTTTAAACTGTAATAAAATGCAATGTTTTAAAATCCGTTTTTTACCATACCGGATTGGACTAAAAAACGGTTTAATCGGGTGTATCGGGCAGTTCAACCGGATGTACCAGACGGTTTAACCGGTACTACTGGCCGGTTTTTAAAACATTAAATGTAAAATAATTGATCAACTATGGAGTGTACTATATTTGGTAGTTCAAGTGATCAGACTAGAAATTAAAGTTATTAACTATATAAACCGATTCCCCACCAAACCACATTCAAATTACAACCATATACAAACAACAACTAGGGGCAAATATTGTACATTTTCAACCAATAAAGGCAAAATAAGTCACAAACTCAACTTAATAAACTATAAACTAGATGTTGATGAATTTGAACAATATATAATGAAATCAATAATAAAAAAAATGCAAATGAAAAACAAAATGAAAAGGGTAAGAAGTAATGTAGTAGTACCTGAAGCAAGCCAATCTCACGCTCGAGAACCTGAACCTTAGCAACCTGACGACGTTTGCCGTACAAATCGACAAAAACGATGGAAGAAGGGGAAGAAAGAGGGGAGATTGAGGAAGAAGAGGAATCATTTGAAGTTCCGGCCATGAGATAGATGAGACTGACTGACTGACTGTTGTTGTTGGTTGAATAAATGGTCGTGTGTGTGGAGTGAATCTGTGTCAGAGGTGGTGGGTACGAACAGTGATGATGAGACGTAAGTAGTGGGAGGGAGGGAGGGAGGGTGGGTTTTTGTATTTCTTTATTTTTGTTTCTTCTCGAGGGATGCCATGTGCGTGATGCTCGGTCTGCAGTTTGGTCACGTGCGTCCTTCTTGTCTTCCTCACTCCAATCTGTACTTCAAGCAATTATGATGGTACCTTAATGGTGGGATGCTTCTTTGATCATTTGAAGTAGCGGTGACAATCGTGTCGGGTTAGCGGGTTGTCGTGTTACGTGTTGGTGGGTTGAAATGTTCAACTTGAACCCGACCCATATTGTTATTCGGGTCAAAGATTTCAACCCTAACCCAACCCATATTAATTCGGGTCAATCCGAAGCCGACCCGTGTATACCCATATTTTTAAATGATTGATATAAGTTGACGATTTATAAACGAGTTGTTTGGCTTTAAGCGGGTTATCGATAACATGTTTAATGATGAGTATGAGTGATAAATAAATAATAGAGTAAATTACTAAAATCGTCCATGAAGTTTGAGCATGTTTGTCATCTTTATCCAAAACAACCTTTTTGTACCATATAGTCTTCACTTTTAGGATTTTTTGTCATTTTCATCCAAACGTCTGACTTTTTTCCCAAAATCGTCCCTGAGATTTGAGATTTTTTGTTATTTTCATCCAAATGTTTGATAAAAAAATAAAGCAAATTAGATGTTTAGATCAAAATGGCAAAAACTCCCAAAAGTGAAGGGCTATATTGTAAAAAAAAAGTTATTTTGGATGAAAATGACAAACATACCCAAACCTTAGGGACGATTTTGGCAATTTACTCTAAATAATATAGTATGTCAAAATAAACATTATTATAACTAACCATTTAAAATAGGAAACCGAAAAACAAAAACAAAAATATATTTTTTTTTATCTAAATAGTTAAACACGTTAATGGGTCAACCCGTTTTTATACGGGTCAACCAGAACCCGACCCGTTTTTAATACGGGTCAACCCGGACCCGACCCGTTTTCTTTAAACGGGTTGTGTTAGTCGACCCAAACTTGTTTTTTTCGTGTCGGGTTCTGGTCGGGTTAACTGGTCGTGTCAAGAATTGCCGCCTCTACTACAAAGTGTCTTACACGGACATCCATAAGCTAAGCTTGAGGTGTCGCTGAGTAGAGGAGATATCAGTTTTCACTAGGGGTGCAAACGAGCCGAGCCGAGCCCGAGCTCTACCAGGCTCGAGCTCGAGCTCGTTTAACATATGAAAGCTCGAGCTTGAGCTCGGTTCGATTCGAGCTTTATTTCTGAAGCTCGAGCTCGGCTCGAAGGTATTTTTTCAAGCTCGAGTTCGGCTCGGGCTCGACTCGTTTAGTATTTATTAATACATTTATATTAATTATAATTATTATTATACATATAATTTAGTTATTTTTTATATTTATATAAATGGTAATTATTATTATATAAGTATATGTTTAATATATTAATAAAAAAATATATAAACAAAAAGCTCGATTAGGCTCGCGAGCCGGCTCGAGCTCGTTAAGCGAAGCTTGGGCTCGGGCTCGTTTACTAAACGAGCTTGTTTTTAGGCTCGGGCTCGAGCTCGTTTAAGCTCGGCTCGTTCGAGCTTTTTTTCGAGCCGAGCTCGAGTAGCTCGCGAGTAGCTCGGCTCGTTTGCACCCCTAGTTTTCACCAAGAAAGTCTGTGGCCAAGTACCAAAAGCTCAAGCGACCCCATATTTTTTTTCCTTTAGAGGCTGTTTGTTTCGGCTTTTAATGACCTTTTAATGGTTCAAAAATCTTACTTCAGCAATGGTTCCGACATCTTACTTCAACACTTAATGGTTCAGACTGTTTGTTTCGCCAGCAAATGGCTGAATGGTTCAGACATTTGCCTCTAAATAATTAAGTATTATACTGGGTCTGAATGGTTAAGAACTCTTATCTGAATTGGTCGGACATTTGCCTCTAAACGGTTAAACATTATACCGGCTCTTAATGGTTCAAACCTCTTAGTAGTTTAGGCCTTAGTGATTCAGCACTTACCAATTTAGAAGTTGCCAAACAGCCTCTTAGTGTTGTGTATACCACCGAAAATAGAGTGACACTATGGTTTTTAGAAAGATGACTGGGACGTGTTTGTTGCGTGATAAAAAAAAGTCAGTGATATATATGTGGAAGTGGGTTATTCTATGTTTTCTAGTCTCTAGATGTCTCCTTAACTAGAAGGCGCGGGTCCAAATCTTGTTTATTATTGGTTTTTCCTTTGGTTTTATTTTCCCCTTTGGGCTTCTTTTTCCATTTAATTTTGTGGGCTTCTGGGTATGATATTTTGGGTGCCAACTGCGCAGAAGTTGTGTGCAAAGTGCAAACAAGTGAAATCATTGTGAAATCAGTTTTTCCCTTATTTAATTATGAACACCATTAATCATGGTTATCTTTAAATGTTACTAGATATTTTTTGCAATAATGTTAGATGTTAACTTGTTACTTGTTGATGTTTTGTTAGGTATGTAATTCATCCATACCCTACACAAACCAAATTATATTATCAGTATCAAATTTAAATCACTTTTAAAAACCATACGAAGAAAAATAAAAAACTCAAATCTCCACTAAAAACCATTTTGAGTTAATAGCCAAAATGGTCCCTGAGGTTTGCTCACTTTTGCCACTTTAGTCCAAAATCCAAATTTTTACATTTGGGTCCCTGAGGTTTGCATTTTGTTGCCATTTTGGTCCAAAATTTAAAAACTCTATTTTTTTACTGTTGCAACCTCCTATTTTGTCTTTTAGTTCAAGGGCATTTTGGTCATTTTGCTTTTCATTTAACATTTTCTTAATTCAAAAATTAATATATATATATATATATATTAATATACACACATCAGTTCTCCAAACACCCATCTCTCTCTTCTCTCTCTCTCCTCTCTGTCGAACACCACCACCACCACCACCACCGTGATGAGAACCGGCGGAGCAGGTGAAGGATGTGGTGGTTTTCCGATAACCACACACCCACACCCAAATCAGACATAGCACCAAGGAGGAATTACGACGGCGACATAGATCTCCGACAGTGGTGGGATAAGGCGACGGTGGTGGAGAATAGTAAACCGATTAGGGTTTTTAAAGTGGGATAAGGCGACAGTGGTGGAGAATAGTGGAAGATTAGGGCGAATTTTGGGTGGAGGTGCTCACCGGATTGAATGGTATTATAGTGGAAGATCAGGGCGAATTTTGGGTGGAGATGCAACCCTTCACGGGGAAAATTTTTAGCTCTTTTAACAGACTCCCTGGATGGCTTCTCTTTTGTTTTGGTGTACAAACGGAACGCTCTTTCACAAGGCCTCAACAAGCAGTCCAATTCTGTGGACGAATCAAGTATTTCACAAACTCTGTCTGCAACAAGATCAATAGCCGTTTGGGGGAAACGGCCATACACAATTTCACCATTGGCCATTGCCTGTTCGATATTTGACATAACCCCCTTCATATCACGCACAACCTCTTCCTCAGTGGGTGCAGGCCTAATTGGTCTAGAAAGAAAAAGATGTAGATCTAGAAGATAAGCCATGTCTTCAGACGTGACAAAAGAAAACGCAGTACCGGTCCGACCAGCTCTCGCAGCCCTACCCACCCGATGAACAAATAGTTTCGGTTTAGGAGGAAAATCCCAATTGATAACGTTGTCAAGCAGTGGAATGTCGATCCCTCTAGCTGCAACATCTATCACAATTAAAAGCATGGTTTTCCTTGATCTAAATCGTGAGACATTGATCGTTCTGGCAGTGACATTATTATTGGGATGGTGGTGGTGGGGATGATGCGGTGGTGGGGGTGGTGGAGGTGTGGTGGCGGTGGTGGTGCTTGTTGTTGTTCTGGTAGTGGTATTATTGTTGTTCTGGCAGTGACATTATTATTTATTAAATTTGAGTTATAATAAATCTAAATGACCAAAATACCCCTGAGGATAAAGACAAAATAGAGGGTTTAAGTTAAGGAATCTAGTCAAATTTGAATTTTGGACCAAAATGGCAACAAAATGCAAACCTCAGGGACCCAGATGTAAAAAATTTGGATTTTGGACTAAAGTGGCAAAAGTGAGCAAACCTCAGGGACTATTTTGGCTATTAATTCAACCATTTTAATAGACATCGTATACCAAAAGTTTTGACATAGGTTAAAAAAATTTCTTGACTCCGGAATTGGGTTTTCCCAGATCTAACAAGGAGGCCAATCTTCTTTTGCCGACTACAGATGTTCTATAGACTTTAAATGTATATAATTAAAAGCTAAATAATATTAACGCTGGTTTTATATAGATAGATACCTACTTTTGTAAAGTGTGAATCACATCTTATAGCTATCTAAAAAATGGATAACCGAAAGAAAGATGATAAGTTGATAATCATTGATGGGTACGTGAATGGAACGGGTTTGAGGTTGTTATTGAGTGATGATGCATGGTGAATTGGTGCATTGTAGCGTAGTGTGTATGTTGGTGAGTGAATCATGTGGTACAATGGTGATCGAAGTAGTGAACCATAACTTTGGAGCATCTTTATAAGCATGAAAAGTTACATAATGTAGAGATGTTCAATCAGTTTAGCTTTCAGTATGCTTGGATTCTTTAATGGAGATGAACCAAATCAAAAACCAATATTGAATTTGGTTTGGTATAATTAAATGTTAGCAAAATATCTAAAATCTAAATTCTAAAATATTATACAAAACATATGATATATATAGCAAATGTTCAACTAAAATAATCTACATTGGGTTTGTTTTCACATGGATGGTAAGTATTACGGCGTCTACGTAACTTTAATACCATCTCCAACGTGTCTGATGTGGCAAAACTGTGTGGCACTCGCCTAATGTGTACGTGAGGGGGTTGAGGGGTGGAGAAACCCGTATGAATGAGCAGTCAGGCGTCAAGGATTTTGAAAGGGTTAGGATAGAGAGGCAGGCATGTGGGGAGGGGGGGGGGGGGGTCGTGCACGTCAATGTAGAGGGTAGTCTATGGCATCCATAATTAAGGACCATACCTATATAAGCTCATTAACATATTGTAAATTTTATTATATTTAGCTTATATGAACGAAAACATCGTAACTTTTACATGTTTCTTATAACTCATAATTAAGAGTTTACATACATGGTATGTTTCATGGTTATATTTTAAATATTAAAGTCCCAAATGACAATATGTGTTTGTTTATATCTGATTATGTTAATTCATATTTGAACATTAGATGTTCAAATGAGAACCAAAAAAAAAAAAAAAAAAAAGCATAAGATATGTTTAGACATAATTAGTATAGTCGGTTAAACTGTCTGTATGAAATTCAATGCCTTATGCATGTTTAATCATGTATACACGAATATGACTTTTACATAATAACGCTAGGTTATATGCCCGTTAGCTTTACGGGTTATGGGTTGTGTTAATATATATATATATATATATATATATATAAGTATTTTTTTATGATTCTATATAGACATGTTGAGACAGAGATGATGGGAAAAACGCGAAACCCGGTCACAAACGGTAACCACAAACGCGGAAGCAAACTTCGTTTGACCAACAATTTTCCCAAACTTGAATGAACCTATGAGGATGCAAACAAATAGGGTATATCGACTACAATCTAAACAATCCGAAAACAATAACAAGAACACCAAATTTTAGCGTGGAAAACCTCTCAAGAAAGGAGAGTAAAAACCACGGGACTACTAGAGCCGCTTCAAATCCACTATCACCAATTTAGAGCAATACAAAGTCTTCCCTAGGTCTACTAGAGGCATACAATAATCATCATACACTTGGAATCAACAACATCAAGCATATGGAATCAAATACAAAGACAAAAGAAGGAAATCACCAAAATTCTGCAGAAATTCTGCAGCTACGAACAGAGGCCGTGCAGACGAACATCCAGACCTGATTTCGACAAACCCACCGTTGGATAAGGTCGCCCTGGTGTGCAGATGACTGTGCCCAAAAATCAGAGCGATCCAACGGTTCAAACTCCGGGAAACGGACGACCTCTGCAGCTAGGTTTTGGAGTGACGGAAATGAGCGAAAATTTTCTTCTTCTTTGTGTGTTGTTTTGTGAGGGTGTTAACCAAATGAACCCTGCTTCTTCTCTTTTATCCATCTTCAAAAAATAAGATTGGGCCATAGAAAGTATTGTTGGGCTTCCTCATTGGCCCAAAAACCCAACAAGAGACGTAACCTGTGCTTGAGTAACAACAATCAACTTTAATCATAGCTTCAACTCATTTGGGTAGCGAAATATATTCATATGTCATATATTTTTAACGTATTGTTCAACGTAATACATGGGTTATCTATATATGAACTAAGTTTGTTATACAAAAATAAACTTTTTTTTTAATTTTATTTAGTGTGGTATAATGCAATCTGACATAGCATTAAACAAGGAGTTAAGGCCTAAGGGTTGATGATAAATGCATAAATAGAACGTGTGACTTTTTCACCACCAACATCATAAATAATTTTATAAGTACACTGAATGAACCCATATATTAAACAAGTGGTACCCAAAAGTCTAAACAAGGGTTCACACGATGAGGTCCATGTGGGGTTAATCGAACCCCTTTTATGTGGAATCCGAATAAGGGAATTGAACGTGGCTTTGGGCTAACCATGCCAACAAATGGATGTGATGGCTCACCGGATCCTAATTACCCATGGCTCATATTTAACCAACTCACATGTTCATGGGCTATCTATATATGCTACTTGTACCCCACATGTTTAACAATATTTCCTTTCTTTTTACAATAACAATTGCTACTCTTAAAGTCGCCATTTGTTTTTATACAAGAACTAATAGTTGTACTTGTAAAATAATGATAGTAATTACTATATATAACAATTCTAAAAGCCGAAATCACTGTAGCCCGTTTATAAATATTTTTATAAGCCCATTTATAAATAATTTTTTTGGTTTAGAATTTAGCCTACTTGACATTAGGTTTATTGAGCACAATACTAATTTGATTCTTCTTAGAAAATAATAATAAAACATTAAGGAATGACACATTTTTTCGAGCTCGAATATGGTACGTGAATTCTGATAGACGCCTCTGTATATGTGGCCTCTAAATTTGTGTCTTCTACAATAAGGCATTAGAACTAACAAAATTTAAGGAAGTATGTATGTAGTCAAGTTAATAGAAGCATCAAGATCCATACTTTCTAGTTTCTACAAGCTACCAAATTGCTTAGAATTCGCTTTCCGATCCATTGTGATTGCCACTGTGTGGAGGATATGGAAGCGGATTGTTTCGGTGGTTGTAATTGCCACTGTGTGGAGGATATGGAGCGCTAGGAATACCAAAGTTTTTGAGGATCTTTTTATTCCTATCACGAAGACCGTGGATTTAATCAAGGAAGACTCCTTTCTTTGGGTTTGCAATCGTGCGAAGAACAAGAATCCGGTGTGGGATAAATGGG